>NW_016805531.1:2929579-2952342 GCF_001698545.2 Rhinopithecus bieti
GTAAGGAAAGGATCCAGTTTCAGCTTTCTACTTATGGCTAGCCAATTTTCCCAGCACCATTTATTAAATAGGGAATCCTTTCCCCATTTCTTGTTTCTCTCAGGTTTGTCAAAGATCAGATGGCTGTAGATGTGTGGTATTATTTCTGAGGACTCTGTTCTGTTCCATTGGTCTATAGCTCTGTTTTGGTACCAGTACCATGCTGTTTTGGTTACTGTAGCCTTGTAGTATAGTTTGAAGTCAGGTAACGTGATGCCTCCAGCTTTGTTCTTTTGACTTAGGATTGTCTTGGCAATGCGGGCTCTTTTTTGGTTCCATATGAACTTTAAAGCAGTTTATTCCAATTCTGTGAAGAAACTCATTGGTAGCTTGATGGGGATGGCATTGAATCTATAAATAACCTTGGGCAGTATGGCCATTTTCACGATATTGATTCTTCGTATCCATGAGCATGGTATGTTCTTCCATTTGTTTGTGTCCTCTTTGATTTCACTGAGCAGTGGTTTGTAGTTCTCCTTGAAGAGGTCCTTTGCATCCCTTGTAATTTGGATTCCTAGGTATTTTATTCTCTTTGAAGCCCTTCCTATTTAGACTAGATTTTATTTTTTACCTACTTCTACATCATAAAGATGTTCTAATTTTTCCTTTAATTGTTTTATATTTTATGTTTACATCTGCAATCCATCTGCAACTAAATTTGTGTATACTGTAAAAAGAGATCAAGATTTACTTTGTTTATATATGAGTATACAATAATCCCAAAACCATTTATTAATCAGAAAATTCTATACTCAGTAATGTTAGTCTTGACATGAATCAGATTATAATATTTGTGGATCAGGACTCTTTATTCTGTTACATTTGTTTATCAGTCTACTTTTACATTAGAATACACTGTTTTAATTGGAATAGCTGCATAATAAGTCAGAATAGCTGGTATTCTAGTTTTGTTTTCTTCAAGATTTGTCTTAGTTATTCTTGGTTGTTTAAATTTCTATATAAATTTTAGGATGAATCTGTAAACACAATAAACAAATCTCTCTTGGGATTTTCATTGTGAATGAATTAAATCTGTTCTTTAGTTTGTAGAGAATTGTTTATTTTTTGTAACACTGAGACTTACACAATATGAGCTTCCCATATTTATTTTTCTTAATTTGCTGCAATGAATGCACAGCTTTTCTGTGTAGTTTTCTGAATATTTTAAATTTAACTCTAGCTATTTAGTTTTCTTTTATAATTAAAAAAACCACAATGCAATTGAACTATGATTTGCATAGAAAAAAATGCACCAATTCTAAGGACGTAGTTCGATGTGTTCTGACAAAAATATACACTCGTATAACCACTAAGGCAGCAGTTATTTTGTGCCCTTTCCCAGTCAAACATCAGCCCTGATCCTACATCCAGGGTAAGGACTGATTTGCTTTTTGTCACCATTGGTTAGATTTGCCTTCTTAAGAGTTTTATGTAAATGTAATTAGTAATCATTTAGTTGTGTTTGACTTCTTTTGTTTGGCATTTTTGAGATTAATTCATGCTATTGAATGTATCTGTAACTCTTCCTATTTTCTGAGAATTGTATCTCGCTAAATGTCCTTATCACAATGTGTTTATCCATTCACCTGTTGACTGACATTGTGCCCAGGTATTGGGTTTTATGAATAAAGCTACCCACATTAATACCCACGTCTATATTTTTGTATGTATATCAGCTTTCAAAACTCAAGTAAATACCAATAGGTAAGTGGCTGGGTCATATGGTCAATTTATGCTCGTCTTTATATGAAAATCACAAACTATTTTCCTACACGGTAGTACCATTTTGTACCATTTTGCATTACAAGTTGTGGATGACAGTCTGTGTTGTACATTATCACCAATACTTGACATTATATATATATATATATATATATATATATATATATACTTGACATATATATTAATTTTAGCTATTCTAATGGGGATATAGTGATAGCTCATTGTGCTTGTGACTTACATTTTCCTGATAACTAATGAGGCTGAGCACCTACTAATGTGACTATTAGCCATTTGTGTAACTGTGATGTTTCTGTTCAGAGTTTTCCCAATTTTGAGGGACCAAAATTTTTGAGATATGGAAGTTTATTAGATATGTGTTTTGAAAATATTTCTGCCAAGGCTATGTATTATTATTTTATTTTCCAAATGATGTATTTTGAAGATCACTTTTTTTTTTTAGTTTTGAAGTCCATTTCTTTAATTTTATGCTTCAAGCTTTTGCTGCGTTATCTAACAAATCTTATTATTTCTCCAACATTTTATTCTAAATGTTTTATTTCATAGTTTCTAAACATATGTTTATAATACATTTCAACTCAATTTCAGTACATGTAGAGGGTAGAAGGATAAAGGTTCATTTATTTCTGTGGTATCAGCTGTACACCATTTTTTCATCTCTGATTTTATTTTTTGTCTCTGATTTTATTTAGTTTTCTCTCATTTTCTTAGTCTGGCTAAAGGTTTATCGATTTTGTTATTCTTTTCAAAAAAAATCGACTTTTCTTTTTCATTAGTCTTTTATATTTAGTTTTACTCTCAATTTATTTCTGCTCTGATCTTTATTTTCTATTAATTTCGAGTTTGGTTTGCTCTTGTTTTGCTAGCTCTTTAAGATTCATCATTAGGTTGTTTACTTGAAGTTTTTTCTCCTTTTTGATGTAAGTGTTTATCGTTATAAATGACTTTCTCAGTACTGCTTTTGCTGCATTTCATATATTTTTGGTATGTTGTATTTCCATTTTCATTTGTTTCAAGAAAAAATTTAAATTTTATTCTTTATTTCTTTATCCCAGTGGTTATTCAGGAGCATATTGCTTAATTTCTATGTGTGTGAACAGTTTCCAAGGTTCCTCTTGTTAGTGATTCATGGTTTTATTTGTTTGTGGTCAGAAAAGATACTTGATATTTTTACTTTTTAAAAAAGTTTTTTGAGATGTATTTTGTGGTCTAACTTCCAGTCTATCCTTGAGGACGTCCCATGTGCTGAGGATAATAATAGGTATTCTGTAGTCACTGGATGTAATGTTCTATAAATGTCTCTTAGGTGTGTTTGGCTTATAGTGCAGGTTCAGTTCGGAGTTTGCTGATTTTGTGTCTAGATGATCTGTGCAATGCTGAAAGTTGGATGGTGAGATACCCAATTATTATTGTAGTGGGGTCTATCTCTCTCTTTAGCTCTAATAATATTTGCTCAGTATTCTAAGTGCTCCAGCATTGGGTCAATATATACTTAGAATTGTAATATCCTTTTGCTGAATTGATCCCTTCATTGTTATATAATGACATACTTTTGTCTCTTTTTACCATATTTGTCTTGAAAAGTATTTTATCTGATAAAAATATAGCTAGTCCTCCTCTTTCTTTGTTTCCATTTGTATGTAATACATTTTTACATCCCTTCAGTTTTAGTCTGTTTGTCTTTATAGATGGAAGTTTCTTGCAGGCCACCTGTAGTTGGGTCTTTTTAATGTTATTATTGCGGTGTAAGGGCTTACTATTGCCATTTTGTTGTTTGTTTTCTGGTTGGTTTTTGGTCCTCTATTTCTTTCTTCCTTTCTTTGTGTAAAGTTGATTTTCTCTGGTAGTATGTTTTCATTTGCTGCTTTTTAATTTTTGTGTAACTGTTAATAGTTTTTTTTTTGTGTGGTTACCATGTGGCTTTGCAAATAACATAATGAGTTATTTTTAAGCTGGAGATAACTTGATTCTTATTACAAAGAAAAAAATGAGCAAAGAGAAAAATAAAAAACTACACTTCATTCCAGTCCACTCCGTATTTTGACTTCTTGTTGCCCCTATTTATCTTTTTATGTTGTCTATCACTTTAAAGTTTTTTGAAGTTATTCTTTTTGATATGTCTGTCTTTCAGTCTTCCTACCCAAGATGTGAGTGGTTTACACACCACAATTACAGTGTTAGAGTATTCTGTATTTATCTGTGTACTTACTGCTATCAGTGAGTTTTATATCTTCAGATGATTTCTTATTGCTCATTAACATCCTTTTCTTTCAGATTGATAAATTCTCTCAAACATATTGCAGGACAGATCTGATATTAACACAATCCCTCAGCTTTTGTTTGTCTGGGAGAGTCTTTATTTTGCCTCCATATTTGAAAGATAATTTTGCTGAATGTAATATTCTAAGTTGAAAATTATTTTACTTCAGCACTTTGAATATGTCATACCACCCTCTTCTGGCCCGTAAGGTTCTTGTTGAGAAGTCTGCTGTCAGAAATACTGGAGCTCCTTTATATGCCATTTTCCCTTTTTCTCTTGTTTCTTTTCAGATCATTCTTTAAAAATGTATTCGACCTTTGAGAGTTTTATTATTATATACTTTGAGGTAACTATTTGGGTTGAATCTTCTTAATGTTCTTTGACTTTCTTGTACCTGGATGTTCATATCTTTCTTTAGGTTTGGAAAGTTCCTGTTATTTTCTTTGAGTAAACTTTCTACCCCAATCTCTCTCTACATCCTTTTTAAGGCCAGTAATTGTTAGATTTGTCCTTCTGAGATTAGTTTCTGGATCTTTTAGGCATGCTTCTTTTTTTATTGGCTTTTCTTTTTTCTCCTATGACTATGTATTTTCTTATTTCCTATCTTCGAGCTGACTGATTCTTCTGTTTAATCAAGTCTGCTGGTGAGAGACTCTGATGCATTTTTCATTTGTCAACTGAGCTTTTCAGTGGCAGAATTTCTGCTTGCTTCCTTTTTATTATTTCAATCTCTGTTAAATTTCTCTGATATAATTCTGAATTTCTTCTTTGTGTTATTTTGAAGTTTGATGAGCTTCCTCCAGACAGCTCTTTTGAATTCCCTGTCAGAGAGTTTACATATATCCATCACTCAAGGACTGGTCACTTATGTCCCTTTGGTGAAGTCATGTTTCTCTAGATTTTCTTGATGTTTTTGGATATTTGTCAATGTTTGGGCACTAGAGACTTGTGTATTTATTCCAATTTGTTCTGTCTGGGCTTGTTTGTGTGCACCTTTTTGAGAGGCCTTTCTAAGAATTCAAAGTGGTTTGAGTGTTGCGACCTAAGGCTCTGGTTACCGCAGCTGTTTTAGCACTAGGGGCACCCTAAACCCAGGAACACTACAACTCTTGATATACGGGGTCCTACATACACAGCCCTGGTGGATTTGGAGCACATAACAAGAGAATTCCTTGGGTTACCTCCTCTCTTCCCTCTCTTTTCTGCAGTCAGGAGTCTCTGCCTGCATTGGGCTGCCTGGAGTTGGGGGAGGGATAATGTGAGCATTCCTGTGGTCACCACAGCTGGTACTGCACTGGGTCATAACTGAGGCAAATGGCTTTTCAGACCACCACAGTACTGGGGCCTAACCAATTCTTTGGACTGCTACTGTCTGGCTACCGCTGATGTTTATTTAAGGTCCAGGGCCACTTTAGGTAGTGGATGGCAAATCTTGCCAGGATTGGCCTCATGCCATCAAAGCAGTGGATTTCCTTCTTGCCTAGGATGGGTCTAGAAAGGTCATCCAGGAGCAAAGACCTAGAATCAGTGGCTTAAGGAATCTGTCCTATTTTACTGTGGCTGAGCGGATACCCAAGTTGCAAGACAAAGTTCTCTAAACTCTTCCTTTTTCTTCCCCCAAGCAGAGGGAGTGTCTCCCAGAGCTGCACTTCCTGGAGTTGGGGGAGAGGTGATACAGGCAATCCCATGGCCACCACAGATTGTGTCACATTGGGTGGCACCCCAAGTTCATTGCCTTTAAGACCAGTGCAGCACTAGCACTTCCTCAAAGACTGTAATACTTGTGGCCCTGACTGCCACTCAAATTTACTCAGGATCCTTGGCCAATTTAGTCAACTGGTAATGATGGTAGCTAGGACCCAGTTTCCTCCTGCTGAGGTAGAGGATTCTTCTCTGGCCCAGGGTTGATTTAAATGCTCCTTCTGTGGGCATCAGCAGAATTCTGCCCTCTGTTGTGTCCCACTGTAACAGGGAAGCAATGAAGTACAATGCCAAGTCCCACATTTGCATTTCACTCTGCGTCTCCAAATCACACGGATTCTCTCTAGATACTTCGCTGCCTAGGGTTGGAGGAAGGGTGGTGTAGGCAATGCAAGGCTATTGCTTCTACCTTTTCCAATGCCTCTTTTCTTGTTGTTGTATTAAAATCAGGTGCTGTGATTGCTCACCTAATTTTTTGGTCCATAGGAAGGAGCTTTCCTGTGTGGATAGTTGTTCAGTTGTTCCCACGGGAGGGACAATCACTGGAAGGTTAATTTTGGCTGTCTTGCTCCTCTTTTTTGTCTAATCAAGTTTTTGTGTATATTAACTTTATATCCTTAAATGCTACTAATGTCACTTATTAATTTAATATCTTCTTTGTGAATTTTTTAGGATTTTCTAAACAAACAGTAATGCTATTGGCAACTAAAGACAGTTTTACTTCTTCCATTCCAATCTTAAAAAATGTTACTTCTTTTTCTCACTGTATTACACTGATTAGGGTCACTAATATATTGTGTAGCTTTCCATTTGAAGCTCAAATCTCTGGACACCATCTTGCTCTACCTGTTGTCTGGTGTCTAAAAACTATTGTATTATATATTTCTCTTAGTTATCTAGTTATTTTAAGGTCATAGGGTATATCCAACCCCTGTTACTCAAAATGGCCTGAAGCAAAATGCATTTGGTGTGCATTTGCAATTAATGTGTCTTGTAAACAGCATATACTTGTGTTTTACTATTTTATTCCTTACAGCAATCTCTGATTTTTAATTACAATTTTTGGTATAGTTACATTTAATGTAATGATTAATGTAATGACTTATGTGATTGAGTTTAAGTCTGCCCCAGCTATTTATTTTATTTGTTTTCAGTGCTTCTCTCTTCTTTTAAGTCTCATTTCCTATCTTTTTTGATGAATTTTTGATATTCTGTTTCCTTTCCACTATTAGCTTTCTTTAGATAATCTTTGGTATTTGATGTTTTGTTTTTAGTATACAGTAACTGTAATGGTTAAAATGTTTTCTTCTTTAACTTACCATCTCTATTTTAAATTATTATTATAGAATATATATACTTAATACAAGAACCTTGTAATATTATAATTCAGTTTCTCTCCCATCCCTTGTGCTATTCTTGTTTATGTCATAATTCTACATGTTTTGAATTCCACAATATATAGAACATGTAGTCTATATATCTAAAATATATAGATATATAAATTGCATATCTGTTATATATCTAGATACCTATAGATATATAAATATATTTTACAAATAAATAATATTTGACTATATAGTTACACATATATATAGCTATAGTCAATAGATTGAAAAATATTTAAAACCAAAAAATTATGTCTCATCTTCAACCATTACCAATTACCGTTTCCATTAATCTACATTTCTATCCATAGACCTTTAATTTCATTAACTTTTATTTCTTCTGCCAAAATGCTTTAACATTCTTGTTGTATTGATCTAATAACAAATTATCTTGACCTTTATTTATCTAAAATATCCTTATTTCACCTTAGCTTTTGAAATATATTTCTAGATATAAAATTCTAAGTTGATAGATATTTTTTCTAAATTATGTATTTTAAATATATAATTCTTTTGCTTTCTGTTTCTCATTATTTCTGAGGATAAGTCCATTGCTATTTTGATCATTGACCTTTTATTGTAATGTGTCTATTTTTGTATTTTCCCCTGGTTATGTTTAAAATTTTCTCTTTAGGACATAATAACGTAAATATATATGTGTATCCAAAATGTAAGCACCTAAATATATTTTTTAAATTAAGAGATCTGAAGGGAGGCACAGACTGCAATGCAATAATAGTAGGAGATTTCAATGCCCACTTTCAACACTAGGCATATTATCCAGATAGAAAATCACTAAGAAAACACTGGGCTTAGACCAGGTGTGTGACTCCTGCCTGTAGTTCCAGCACTTTGGGAAGCTGAGGTGGGCAGATCACTTGAGACCAGGAGTTGGAGACCAGCCTGGCCAACATGGTAAAATCCTGTCTCTACTACAAATACAAAAAAAGCTGGGTGTGGTGGCTCCCATCTGTAATCCCAGCTAATTGAGAGGCTGAGGCAAGGGAATTGCTAGAACCTGGGTGGCAGAGTATGCAGTAAGCAGAGATTGCACCACTGCACTCCACCCTGGGTGACAGCCCATCTCAAACAGACAAACAAACAAAAAAACAAAGAAAACATTGGACTTGAACTACACTTTAGAACAAACGGATCTGATAGATATATAAGGATCCATTATACTCAACAGCAGCATAATGCACATTCTTCTCAAGTGTACACAAAACTTCTCCAGGATAAACCATTTGTTAGGTCACAAAACAAGTCCAACTATAAGAAGATGGAAATCATATCAGATATCTTTTCCAAAAACAATGTTATTGATTTGTCTTAGTTCTCTAGTTATTTCGCTTAATACAACCTAGAAACCAGTAACAGAAGGAATCATGGAAAAGAAAACAAACATGTGGAAATTAAACAGCATGCTCCTGAACAACTATTAGGTCAAAGAAGAAATTAGGGAAACTTAAAAAATAACTTGAGTCAAATGAAAATGACACACAACATACCAAAACTTATGGGATGTAACAAAAGCAGTTCTAGAGTGAAGGTTATAGCAATAAACACTTACATAAAAAATAAGATCTCTAATAACCTCATGTTATACCTCACGGAACTAGAAGAAGAACAAGCTGAGTGAAATGCTAACATAAGGAAGGAAAAAGCAAAGATTCACGCAGAAAAAAAAAAAAAATCGACACCCTAAAACAAAATAGAAAAGATTGTGTTTTTTGTAAAGCTGAAAAAAAATGACAAACCTTTAGTTAAAGAAAAAAAAAAAAAAACAGGGCAGGCTCAAATAAATAAAATTTAAAAAGAAACAGAAGACATTACAAATAACACAGAAATGCAAAGGATGATAAGAGACAACTATGAACCATTACACACCAACATATTGGACAGCCTAGAAAAAATAAATAAATTCTTAGAAACATATAAGCTACCAGTCTGTAGCAAGAAGAAACTGGAAATCTTAGCAGATCAATAACAAGTAAGGAGATTGAATCAGTAATTAAAAGTCTCCTATCAAAGAAAAGCCCAGGACTAGATGACTTCATGACTGAATTCTATCAAGCATTTAAAGAAAAACTAGTACCAATTCTTATCAAACTATTATGAAAAATTAGGAGGGAATACTTTCAAACTCATTTTACAAGGTCAGTATCACTCTGCCACCAAAGCTAGACAAAGACGTTACAAGAAAAGAAAACTATAGGCCAATATCTCTCATGAAAATAGATGCAAAAATTCTCAACAAAATACTAGCAAACCTGTTCAAAAGTACATTAAAATGACCCCATAAATACATAAAATTATTATGTATCATAATTTTTTTAAAAGGCAAGAAATTTTAAAAAGAATCATTCACGATGATCAAGTGAAATTTACCCCAGGACGCAAGTTTGGTTTGACATATACAAATCAAATGTGATTCAGCATATTAACAGAATGAAGAGAAAAATATTTGAAAATGTTATATTAAAGGGTGAATATCCAAAATATTCAAGGGACCCTAACTTCTCAATAACAAGAAAACAAATAACCCTATTAAATAATGGGCAAAGGACTTGAATAGAGATTTCTTAAAAGAAGATACACAAATGACCAACAGATATGGAAAAAACCTTATTCTAATCATCAAATAAATGCAAATTAAAACAACAATGAGATATATCACCTCATATCTGTTATATTGGCTATTATCAAAAAATGAAAAATAAATGTTGGCAAGGATGTGAAGAGAAAGAAACCCTCATAGGCTTTTGTTGGTATTGTGAATTATTATAGTCATTTTGCAAAGCAGTATGAAGATTCCACAAAAAGCTAAAAATAGAATTGCCGTTTGATCTAGCAATCCCAGTACTGGGTATATGCCCAAAGAAACTGAAATCAATATGCTGAAGACATACTACACTCCCATGTGTATTGTGGCATTATTCACCATAGCTAATATATGGAAGAAACCTAAGTGTCTATCAGTGGATAAACTGGTTTTTTAAATGTGGTATATATACAAAACGGAATATTATTCAGCCTTAATCAAAACAGAAAATTCCGTCATTTGCAACAACATGGGTAAATCCAGAGGTCATTACATTAAGTGCGAGAGGCCAGGCACAGAGAGAGAAATACCATATGTATTAGTCCAGTCTCACGCTACTGTAAGAACTGCCCAAGCCTGGGTAATTTATAAAGAAGAGAGGTTTCATTTACTCACAGTTCCACATGGCTGGGGAGGCCTCAGGAAACTTACAATCGTGGCAGAAGGGGAAGCAGGGACATCTTACATGGTGGCAACTAAGAGAGAGAGTGTGTGAAGGAGGAACTGTCAAACACTTATACAACCACCAGGTCTCCTGAGAACTCACTCACTCTCACAAGAACAGCATGGGGGAAACCATCCCCATGATCCAATTACCTCCCACCTGGTCTCTCCCTTGATGTGGGGATTATGGGAATTACAATTTGAGATGAGATTTGAGTGTCCCCACTGTGTTTGGACACAGAGCCAAACCATATCAATCATAAAAAGTCAAACTGACACAAAGTAGAGAGTACATTTATGGCTAATAGAAGCTGGAGGAAACAGGGAGGTGGAGGTGAAAGGGAAAACGTTGCTCAATGGGTATAAAGTTACAGTTAGGAGAAGTAGGTTCAAATGTTCTTTTGCACAGTAAGGCAACAATAGTTAAGATAATGTATATTTCCAAAAAGCTAAAGAAAGGATTTTTGATCATTCCAAAATGTATGCATGTATTGAAATATTACCTTGTGTCCTATAAGTAGACACAATTGTCCTTCTTTAATTAAAATAAAACTCTAAAAAATTTAAAAAGAAACAGAATTTCCTCTTTATCTTCAATTGTCAGCATTTTTATTTGACATGCATACATGTGTTTTCCTTTGAATTTATCCTGCTCAAGTTTTGACGAATTTCCTGGATGTTTGAATTGATGACTTTTCTTCACTTAGGAATATTTTGTCGAATTTTTTTCAAATTATCTTTTATACCTCTTTTTGTCTTTGTTTGTTTGTTTTTGGGAAGGAGTCTCACTCTCTCACCCAGGCTGGAGTGCATGAGCACGATCTCGGCTCACTGCAACCTCTGCTGCCTGGGTTCAAGTGATTCTCCTGCCTCAGCCTCCCAAGTAGCTGGGATTACAGGCACCCACTACCACACCCGGCTTTTTGTATTTTTAGTGGAGATGGGGTTTCACCATGTTGACCAGGCTGGCCTCAAACTCCTGACCTCAAGTGATCCACCCACCTTGGCCTCCTAAAATTTTGGGATTACAAGCATAAGCCAATCGCCTGGTCTAAGCATATTTAGCTGTTTTTATACTACATAAAAATAGAATCACATGTAGAAAATACTTGAAAGTGGATTATTTAAATGTCCAGATGTCCAAAGTGGATTATTTAAATGTTTAAGAGAAATATAGGAACCACTGTTTTTCAAATATATCATCCCAGGGATAGGGGAAGGATTTCTGATTGAAGGTAGTGTTTGCAAAAATAAATAGCTATTTCCTTTCTAGATGTTGTATCCAGTCAATTCAAGAAAGTAATTACAGATGGATAGCATATGTTCATTGTTGAGCTAGGACAGGCACTTTGGGAAATGAGAAGCACAGAACATGGCTCCTTCTTGAGAAAAATTACAGATGAGTTTTGGAAATAAAGTATTCAAAAAAGTTATATATTAATATGAATTAATAACACAAAAGTTTAAGAGGCAATATGACAAATAATCAAATAAGTGGAACTAACAGAAAAGTTGTATACTTGGAAAAGAAACTGAAATGACCCAAGTGGGAAAATGGGGAAAGGAGTGAAGAAATGATAGAAAGTCATTTTCTGTTCACTAGTTCGGGTGCTATTTAAAAATACATATCAAATAATTTATTAATCATCTGCCCAATCATTTCAGTCCAAGAGATCTCCTAATCCATTAGCCATGGCCAAAGATCCTTGTGGCAATATCATTCCTGTAATCACATAATCCAAATAATCTATTCCAATTTCACTGTTTGTCACTAGCATCTTAGCACAGGTAATAACCATTACATTTCTTCCCAAAGATGTTCTTGCTGCTTTAATTAAATATTTTTCAAAAAATCGGTGCAGATAATATCATTCGTGTCTTCCTTAAAGACAAAATGAGGGAGTAGGGATTAGGTCATGATCACAATCATAATGTCATTCTTAGCATTCTTGTTCTTAGACAGTCCTTATCTTTTTTTTGGCAAATAATTCTAGTTAGCAACCTGGTTTCAGTATTCCATTCCTCTTTATAGAGAGAAATCCTATTTTATTTTTTGCTGACAATAAACCACAAGTTAAAAAAAAAAAACTACTACATATGTAGCAGCTTTATTCTTGTTTAAAGTGGTCGAGTTAAAATACAAGCAGTAGTCATGCAGAACATTTACTAGAAAAGCTCTTCAAAGATTAATCTTATTTATATGCAGTCTTCCAGTTTTTGTTAATGCAGAGCTAAAGGCTAGTCAAAAATTTGAAGAGCACTTGGCCGGGCGCGGTGCTCAAGCCTGTAATCCCCAGCACTTTGGGAGGCCGAGTGGGGGGATCATGACATCCAGGAGATCTAGGACCATCCTGGGCTAACACGGTGAAACCCCGTCTCTACTAAAACACAAAAAAAATTAGCCACGGCCATGGTGGCGGCGCCTGGTAATCCCAAGCTACTCTGGAGGCTGAGGCAGGAGAATGGTTGAACTGGAGGGTGTGGAGCTTACACTGAGTGAGATCGCGCCATTGTACTCAGCCTGGGAGACAGGCAAGCTCTGCTCAAAAAAAAAAAAAAAAAAAAAAAATTATATTTATATATATTAATAATTCCCCCCTATTTGTGGCTAGCTTTAATTATCTTCCTTTGGATTCTTGAGTAACTAGCACTTTTATTCATCAGTTTTCAGATCTGCTCCCCCTATTGCAGTTTTCCTACTCAGGTTGTAATTCTCTCTGTTGTTGAATTATCTTCTTTTGTTATGATTACATTGTTTCCTGAACTCCTATTTTCTCCGTGGTCCTCAACTGCAATGGCATGTTCAGTCTTTTGCTGGAGGGAGGTCCCCATACTGCTTTTCTTCCCTTCTTTCAGTCTGAGAGATCCAGTATCCAACTTAGACCAAAGGTCCAAAGGTCCAATATAGCTACTTACATGGTTGGTCCCTTGCTTGGGCGGGCTGAAAACGTAAACTCCTGTGTGACCTGACCCTCTCCATTTGGTTTCAGGCCCTCTGCACAAGTTCTCTCCAGGTGAGTAGTCAGATTTCTTATATGGAGACTCAAGGGTCCAAGAAGGAATGTTTTAAGAGATCCAGGCAGAAGCTGCAAGACTTATTATGATCTACCCTCAGGACTTCATAAAATTACTTCTGCAGTATCCACTGGTTAGTAAGTCCATAAGCTAGGCCAGATTCAAGGGGAGCATGATTAGACTCCACACCTAAATTGGAGGAATAGCAAAGTATTTGCAACCATCTTTAATCGACCACAGATGTTTTGTTTTGTTTTCACAAATCCTAAAAAGGGTAAACATGATGTATATATGATACATGGATTTGAAAATGAACTACAGAAGAGCTCCAGCTAAAGGTGAAAGAAGTCCAGCTGTAAAAAGGGGAACAAAGCAATACTTTAAACTCCCCAAAGACACTATTGTTGAGGTAGGATGGACCTGGGAGAGACAGGCTTGTATATCCCTAATAGAGACCTCAGAGCTCATGTTCTTCAGGAATCATAAAAATAAGCAAGTCACGCAATGACTCATGCCTGTAATCCCAGCACTTTGGGAGATTGAGGCAGGTGGATCACCTGATATCAGGAGTTCGAGACCAGCCTGGCCAACATGGCGAAACCCTGTCTCTATTAAAAATACAAAAAATTAGCTGGGTATGGTGGCGGGCACCTGTAATCCCAGCTACTTGGGAGGCTGAGGCATGACAATCACTTGAACCCAGGAGGCAGAGGTTGCAGTGAGCTGAGATTGTGCCATTGCAGTCCAGCCTGGGCAACAAAGTGAGACTCTGTCTCAATAAACAAACAAACAAACAGACAAACAAACAAGTCAGTCATATCCAAACCAAGAATAATGAGATCCATCAAAGGTTCCCCACATCTCTGAGGAATAGCTCTTGTGTTTAATCACATTATGGTCAACAGAAACCCAGGGACTCCACACAGCATGGACCCTACTGGTACTGAGACACCCAAACCCTATTGACTAATCACAGGTCCTGACTGTTTTCCTGTCAAATTTCACATTCTAGCACAGAACTTACTTTCAAATTTTTGAAATTTTGAAGTTTCCTGCTAAGGGGACTCTGATTAAGTAGATATCTCACATTATGTCACTCACACCTTGGTAGAATTACAGTTTTTTCTTTGTGGAGAAGTAGAATAAAATTTTAAGAAAGAAAATAGAATAGATTAAGTCCCTTTTATTTGTTAGTTCTTCACTGCCTTTCCTCATTTCTGCTAAATGTGCTGTCCATACAGGAAAAATAAAACATTGGCCCACCTTCCAAGGAACTTTTCTTCCTATGTGGTTCTGACAATGACCCACATGCCTTCTCTTGAACCCCACAGCACAGGGCTGCAAATCTTTGTGAGACTGTAATTGGTAGAACAATCTGAGGCCATACAGTATTAGCCCTTGTGATTCACAGTAGTGCCCTTTACTTCACTGACATAATTTTGCTTGATTAAATACATGAAACATGATTCATTTAATCATCTTAACATAAGGGACTCTAGCTCACATTCCTTCATTAGATTTTTAAAATATTCTCTGTAACAATAGATTTTACCCTGCCTGAAGAATCAATCACTAATTACTCTTTTTTCCTCATGGTAAATAAATACCCTAAAAATATTGTAAAACCAATGCTCAAAATATTTTAAAACTAATTATATTGATCTTCTCCTATAATGTTTTCATTAAAAATATTTTCATTTGAATTCTATTATTTCTTCAAGGTATTTTTTAATAGATCTAGTTTTAATGGTTTCTCACATGATGCATGTCTCTGGTTTATATTAACATTCTGTCATTAGCTAAATAAATAGCTTCTCTTTGGTACAGTTTGTTTTTCTGTAGTTAAAATCACATCCATAAATGCACCCTTTTCAGTATTCAGGATTAGGTATTTTTAAAATAGTCAATATAAGAAAAGCAAATGGAAATTTATAGAACATTTATCAATAGTCTATAACTTTACCCAAAAAAATTCACTGTCAGAGAATATATTGGGCCCTAGACTTGGTTATGAGTCCTTTAAGTGACCTAGATGAAAATTCTGGAAGCTGTCTGCCTACTCAGCACTGAGACAAATGTTTCTAGGTTGTCATTAAGAAGTCCTTGAACCCCTAGAACCCCTTACACTCTGCCAACAGAGAGGTTAGTATATTCACACACACAGAAGCAAGAGTTAAAAATTATATTTAAGACTTTGAAATAGCTCTTAAAACTTATTTTTAATGGTAAAGTAAGAGGTCCAATTACTCTTCATTTTCACTCCATTCATAATCCATGATGGGCTTTTCCTTTTCTGTCTGTTCATCTGAAATAAGCATAGCCCTTATTTACGTGCACAAAGTGTTTTACTGAAGTGTAAGGAAGCTATCCAGGGAGACAATTTACAGGTATACAACTTAGTTACAGATTTTAGCATAGTATGAATCAGACAAACATGTCTTCTCAGTTTCAACTTATTTACTTAAATACTGGATGGACAATTCATTCAAATATCCAACACATGATATAGGGGGCTTATTCTTGAGAACACCGTCTATATGCCTTGTGACATGGCAGAAAATAAGATGGACCCACTTCCTCATAGAGCTTTCACATAGCACGTTTTAAAAGAAAGAAAACATTCCCCAGAAGCACTGCATACTCTAAATTTGACTCATCCTCAGATTCTGCAACCATAAACTGCTGGCCTTTAATACAGATAATATCCCACTAACTACTGTTTCTTACCTCTTTAAAAAAAATTAAGTCTCTCCTTAACTTCAATTACTTTATTTCCTCATATTGGGCCAGACTGTAGTTTTCATCATATACCTTCTACTTATCCATTCTCTTTGATTCATACCTTCTGCTTACAAGCTGTCTTTAAAGTCAAGCAGGGGAGTTCAGACTAGGTACCAGTGTCATCCAGGTATAAGCTGAAATGTAGTTTCCTTTCTTACTCTTCCAGTTCAAACTAGGTGGTCCTTCTATACTTTCCTGTAGTAACAGAGAAAGGTATGGTGTGTCTAAAGCCTCCCAAGAAATCAGTTGGGGTACACAGGCAATAACCTAAGTCTCCTAATTCTAACCTAACTCTTTATCAGGTGTCATCTTCAAATTGGACATAATTTTTTAAATCAACAGTTACATGTTTACATTTCAAACAAAACTATAAGCTCCCTCAAGCAGAAATGTTTTCATATATGACAAAAGGAACATAACGGCAGCACACATATAATATGAGAGGGGAGTTTCTTCCAAACACCGTTTTAACATCATGAGTTTTGTGATTGGCAGACTGAATCAGTGAAAGCTGATAAGCCCCAAACTAGAAATGCAACAAGAACACCCATTTGTGATCGGTTCATGTGCCGATTATATGTATATGAACGTGAGCAAATAACAACCCTATGACCCACCTTCCCTTCCCCTCCTCCAAAAGAAAAAAAAAGTAAGAAAAAAGTTCCAATTCCTGAGCAATAGGAACTTCCAACTTATTAGTTCTGTATGATAGGGGAAAGTAAGTCACAAGGAAAAAATATGGATGGTTCTACCAAAAATATGTCTTATTAACTAAACTGGGTGACTCCTCACCCCCATAAATATTGTAAATATTACTTATATTCAGTAATATATTTTCAAGAAAAATATTGATTAATTATAGCTTATAATGACAGACACAGCAGTGGCCACCAGTCTGCTAAGTATTGTTGAGTTGACTTGTGTCTAGGGTTCTACTTGACAGCTGTCAGATGCTCAGGGACTCTAGGTGATAGAAGGCAGTTTTTACCTAACCTTTCAGTATTTTCAAAAGTAATAAAAATGTATAGAATATGTGACCTTGGCCCAAGGTGTATTTTTCAAAAGTTCATCAATTTGTCCCCAAGGATTTAATTTGTTTTCCCATAAGACAATGATGGCTGTATCTTATAAAAAATCAAGTAGAAATTACTCATATTAGTAGTATGTTAAACTTGTTAACATTGAATGCCATTATGGGATGGGAACTATTAGAGTTAGTGCAGAAGTATTTGCGGTTTTTACCATTACTTTCAATTACTTTTGCACCAACCTAATAAAATACTTCTCTTTTAAAACATTGGATAAATTGTTAACATATATCACTGAAAAAAAACAAATTTAGTGTGGATGTCTACATATATAAAGTTTTCTTAGTTACAAGTGAATGTAATCACAATAATAGAATCAGTACCAGCTACACAATTTATGGGGTCTGGCAAAATAAATATTTTGGGTTCCTTATTCAAAAATTATTAAGTTTCAATGCAGTGGCAGCTGACTCTTAAACCAAACACAGGGCACTGTGTGACTCTACGGTTAGCATGCCATGACTGTAATTTAGAGTTTAGTGCCTTGCTATATACATGTAATTACTAGTAAAAATCTTTCATCTGATAGAAAAGTAGACACAGCTACTGACATTTGCACATGAAGAAATTATAGCACAGAAGAGCATAATATGTTTAGCTAAAGCTTCCCAGAAAGTCAGCAAAAGTACTCAGACAATAACCTAGGTCTCCAAACACCAGTGCAACTTTCTGTTTACTTTATCAGATTTCATCTCCAAATCGAACTCCAATTTCAACAAATGGCAAAGACATTTTATGACCAATATACTCTGTTTCCCCTCAAAACATCACCTCTGGAGTCAATTCCAAGAATGTAATTGTATGAGACAAACAACAACTGTTGCTTTTGTGAATTACTTTTTGCCCCATTCAGAGTCCAAAACATTGCAGGATTGGGGAAATGAGAAAACTCATAAAGCAGCAGCTCTTTTCTATCCAGTGCGGCTGAGAGATGTAATTAATAAGTATGGAGAGGCTCACAGTCTAGCAGCACCTAAAGTAATAACTACTTTTATGAATATGAGACACAGGTCTCAGAGGATCTTGAGGAAGGTTTCTGTGCTATTGATAACATTGTCAGACAACAAATTTCATGCTACTGAACATGTCCTATTTCAGGACATGCTGGAAAGGGATACTGTAGGAAACATAAATGTCAGAGGAAATAGGAATGCCATACACATTTCTTTGAGCAATAAAGGTGATCTGGCTTGGGATGTCATTCTTGGAGTGACAAGAAAGTAGAAAAGCACCCATACCTGGGGAAGAACTTGAACATATGCTAAGTATAGACAACATTACAAGAAAGTCCAAGCTATTGAAAGTATCAGTTTCCTGGAAACTACCCAGGATGCTATCCATTCCTCATTCTTTCTTTCATATATCAGCAAATATTTATGTGTCAGATCAGCTACTTAGCCACACAGACTTTTATGATAAAAGTCATCTGATTCATTGTACATGGGTATAAACTGAATGCAATTATCATGTTACTTCATGTGCTATCTCTGCAAATTTTGTCTTTCATTAATCTTACCAGCAAGTTAAAACTGCTAGTCAAGAGTTTTTTCTTTACAGATACTCATTAGAAAGGGAAGATTTCTTGACATGTAAGTCACATTCTTTTTGATACTCAGCAAGCATTCATTTCATCCTTGACCTGTTTGCCCCAAGAATACTAGCCGGTGGTGCTTGCTGCTGTGGTGTTTATGCTGAGACAATTTTGCCACAAATAATCTTGCTTTCATTATTATTTTCACATCACTCTAGTATATCGACTTTGGAAACAAGACATCATTCTATTTAAGCCTTTTGGTTTCAGTAGTGGTCTTTCCATTTATAAAATATAGTAATTCTTGATAGCTGAAAATGTCAAATCCTAGAAAACGTAGCATTTCTACGCATGATGTTAACATCATTATCGAAGAGTTCTTGGCCGAAGATTCATCCTAAATAGATGATTCTGATGATTCAGATGATTTTATGCTATCTCTGTTAAGAAGTAAAGAAATCACTTCAGAAACAGTTTTTACATTTTATTTTCACATTGAAAATCAGTCTGATTTGCTTCAGCCTCAGTGAGCGTGTTTATCTAAAATTGAATGAGCTCTAGTAGCAAGCTGCACTTTCTTTTTCTAAACAGGAAAAGGGTTAAAGTAGCCAACAGAAAGCTCCCACATTCTCCACCCCTTGTATCTACTGCCCGTAACCAAGCTGGTTGCCCAACCCCCAGCTACACCCTCTATCCTCTTGACTGAAAGACAGGAAGGGCATTTGCTGAAGCACAAGCATGTCTAACCAAGCCTTTCCAGTTGGAAATATCTCTTTGTCATTCAGAGAGCCTATTAGTTTGATGTTGTTCCTTCAGTCTTCAGTGTATGGAACACCAGCTAGGTGCTTTATGTACATTATTTCTGGATGTTTACAAACAGCACACACGGAAATGTCATTCATTCTTCAAAAGCTAGGTGGGGATAGAGATAGACTTTGAACATAAAGATGTGAAACAACAGATATGTTTTGCAGCTTGGGGGAAAAACCTGAATTGTCAGTGTCGTTTCTTGGATGGGTGAAATTATAGGTGAGACTCTTTTTATGCATACAGATTTAGAGATTAAAATAGAATTTCAAAATTGTTAATTTTTTCTTATTGAGTTAAATTAGGTAAAATTTATGACTTCCTCTATAAAACATCTCCTGACAGGTAACATACTCAGTAAAGATGTCAATTACTGAAGAAGTATTATTCTATTGTTCTAATTTCATTTTATGTCTGTCTTCTACTAGGCTGTATATCTTTTGCTGTAAAAGCATATACTAATTCTTGTTTTGTGCCTGAAACCAAGCATATTGTATGGCTGATCAAATCCATAACAATAACAATAGCAATTTTAATAATGTGCTGACTTCTTTATTAAAAAAAAACTTTTAGATTCAGGAGTATGTGTGCAGGTTATCAACTAGTGTCACGGGGATTTGTTATACAGATTATTTTCTCACTCAGTTATTAAGCCTAGTACCCAATAGGTGCTTTCCCTGGTCCTCTCCCTCTTTCTACTCTCCAACCTCTGGTAGGCCCCAGGATCTGTTGTTTCCATCTTTCTGTCCATGTGTTTTCATAATTTAGCTGCTACTTATAAGTGAGAACATGTGGTATTTGGTTTTCTATTCCTGCCTTAGTTTGCTAAGGATAATGACCTCAGGTTCCATCTATGTCCTGAAAAGGGCATGATCTTATACTTTATACTTTTTTATGGCTGTATAGTATTCCATTATGTATATGTACTTTTTTTAATCCAACCTAAATGTACTATTTATGGTTGGATAAAATGTACTATTTAGGTTGATTCTGTGTCATTGCTATCATGCATAGTGCTGCAATGAACATACCCATGCATGTGTCTTTATGACAGAACAATTTATATTCTTTGGGGTATATTCCCAGTAATGGGATTGTCAGGGTGAATGGTAGATCTGTCTTTAGGTCTTTGAGAAATTTCCACACTGCCTTCCACAATGGTTGAACTAGTTTACACTCTCACCAACAGTGTATATATATGCATTCCCTTTTCTCAACAATTCTGCTAGCATCTGTTATTTTTGACTTTTTAATAGTAGCTATTCTGATCAGTGTCAGATGGTATCTCATTGTAGTTTTGATTTTTATTTCTCTAATGATCAGTGATAGTGAATTTTTTTCATATGTTTGTTGGCTGTATGTATGTCTTCTTTTGAAAAGTGTTTGTTCATGTCCTTTGCCCACTTTTTAATCGATTTTTTTCCTGTAAAATAGTTTAAGTTCCTTATAGATGCTGGATATTAGACCTTTGTCAGATATATAGTTTGCAAATATTTTATCCCATTATTTAGTTTTCTGTTTACTCTGCTGATAGTTTCTTTTGCTGTGCAGAAGCTATTCAGGTTAATTAGATCCCATTTGTGAACTTTCACTTTTGTTGCGATTGCTTTCAATGTCTTCACCATGAAATCTTTGCTAGTTCCTATGTCAAGGATGGTATTACCTAGGTTGTCTTCTAGGGTTTTTATAATTTTGGGTTTTACATTTAAGTCTTTAGTCCATCTTGAGCTGATTTTTGTATATGGTGTAAGAAAGGAGTCCAGCTTCAATCTTCTGCCTATGGCTTGCCAGCTATCCCAGCATCATTTATTGAATAGGGAGTCCTTTGTCCATTGCGTGTTTTTGTCAGCTTTATTGAAGATCAGATAATCGTAGGTGTGTGGCCTTATTCTGTGCTCTCTACTCTGTTCCATTGGTCTGTGT
The DNA here is from genome assembly GCF_001698545.2 of Rhinopithecus bieti. NCBI lineage: Eukaryota > Metazoa > Chordata > Mammalia > Primates > Cercopithecidae > Rhinopithecus > Rhinopithecus bieti. The sequence goes on from NW_016805531.1 coordinate 2,951,115, forward strand.
GTCTGTTATTGTACCAGTACCATGCTGCTTTGGTTACTTTAGCCCTGTAGTATAGTCTGAAGTTGGCTAATGTGATTCCTCCAGCTTTGCTCTTTTTGCTTAGGATTGTTTTGGCTTTTTTGGTTCCATATTGTTTTAAAATAGTTTTTTTAAGTTCTGTGAAGAATGTCATTGGTAGTTTGATAAAAATCGCACTGAATCTGTAAATTGCTTTAGGCAGTATGGCCATATTAATGATATTGATTCTATCCATGAATATGGGATGTTTTTTCATTTTCTTGTGTCATCTCTGATTCTTTTCAGCAGCGTTTTCTAATTCTTGTTGTGGAGATATTTCACCTCCCTGGTTAGCTGTATACCTAGGCATTTTATTCTTTTCTTGACAATTGTGAATGAGTTTGCATTTCTGATTTGACTCCCAGCTTAGCTGTTGTTGGTGTATAGCAATACTAGTGATTTTTGTACATTGATTTTATGTCCTGAAACTTTGCTGATATTGTTTATCAGCTGAAGTATTTTGGGGGCTGAGATTATGGGGTTTTCTAGATATATAATCAAGTCATCTTCAGAAAGGGATAGTTTGATTTCCTCTTCTCCTTCTTGGATGCCCTTTACTTCTTTCTCTCTCCTGATTGCTCTGGCCGGGGCTTCCAATACTATGTTGAATAGGAGTAGTGACAGAAGGCATTCTTGTCTAGTGCTGGTTTTCAAGCAAAATGCTTCCAGTTTTTGCCCATTCAGTATGGAGTTGGCTGTGGGTTTGTCAGAAATGGCTCTTATTATTTAGAATATGTTCCTTCAATATCCAGTTTACTGAGAGTTTTTAACATAAAGGAATGGTAAATTTTATCAAAAATGTGTTGAATTCTCACATCATATTAGACATTGTATTCCCTCTTGGCATTTATAATGCTAATTCATCTTCATCGTAACCCAGTGGTTTGAATACTTATTATTATTTTCACTTTACTAGTGGGAAAACTGAGACTTACAATTACGTGCACACTAAATTTAGGCTCTGCTTTCTGGACTGATAAACCTTCAGAAGCACCTTCCCTTTAAAAGCCTATGTTGATTTGCGAATGTTGAACCAGCCTTGCATCCCAGGGATGAAGCCCACTTGATCATGGTGGATAAGCTTTTTGATGTGCTGCTGAATCCGGTTTGCCAGTATTTTATTGAGGATTTTTGCATCGATGTTCATCAGGGATATTGGTCTAAAATTCTC
>NW_016805531.1:2956425-2970789 GCF_001698545.2 Rhinopithecus bieti
AAGTATACATATGTAACAAACCTGCACGTTATGCACATGTACCCTAGAACTTAAAGTATAATAAAAATAAATAAATAAATAAATAAAAAGAAAAAACAAAAAAAAAAAGCCTATGTTAGCTTCCCTCCAATTCCAGCAGCAGCAGTACTGAGACATAAATAGAAGGAAAGACTCAGGGTCTCATGAGTGTCCCCACATATAATCCTTAGGGTTAAATACTCATCAGCAGGTCAAGTAATGTATTTGTGACTTGAGCACCAGCCTCTCTTGAGCTGTAGGATATCAAAAAAGCCCTGACCACGATGGTGGCTTGCAGCAGGGAGCTCTTCATCCCTCTTAAAAAGCAGTATACTCGGACCACAAATTCTTAACATCCAGATTGTTTTTGCTACTTTATAATGTCTCTTCTCTTGCTATGTGGCAGAACAGAGAAGGTATGAAAGATGTGTTTCCATCTTTGTGTCTTGTTGTCTTTAGATTGCTACCATGTGTAGAATCATATCTGGGCCTGTCTGTTTTATGTTGTCATAAGGTCTTTTGGTTTTAAACGTTTCTCTTTGGATTACCACTTTAGCAGAGAAGGACCAATCAACCAGTGGATGAATGGCTCGGTTTTGTTGTACTCTTTTCTATACAGTATTATTTTCTAGTCTTGTTTTAACACTTCAACCTGAAGAGAAGGAAAAAATATGCCTTTACTACTTCTTTCTTTCTCTATCCTTTACTACCTCCCCAATGGAAGGACAGACTGAAGCAACTGGTCAGAACTCAGTATTGAATGTCATTTGAAAGACATCCAATCATCAGTGGGTTTTTGCTTCCAGCTTTTGGCTCTGGGTGCAGCATTCACTCTTCTGTGTCAGTGATGCAGGTGCAGGCATACCCTGAGCAGAGCCACCAGCCTCCTCACACTTGAAATTCCATCTCAGATTGTGGGATGGTGTGTGATGCATACTTCCCAGTCTTGTCCATGTGACCTGTAGGGGAAGTAGATTCGGAGTTGTCTCCACAAACTGCAAAAATGGAAAGGAATAGGGCCGTCTACTTTGGCTTACAGACTCACTGTCTCTAAAGGAAAAAAAAAATATGTATATATATAGAAAAGTCCTATACCTATACTTGTTTGTATAAAAGATATTTGGGCCAGGCGCAGTGGCTTATGCCTGTAATGCCAGTACTTTGGGAAGCTAAGACAGAGGAATCTTTTGAGTCTCTACAAAAAAATAAAAATAGAAGGTGTGTGGCTGGTAAAAAATAAGGTTGGTCGTTTATTTCTCACTTGCTTATTTTTCATTTTCTTTTGTTATTGGTGGTGCTGGTGGTGTGTGTGTGACTATCAACCCCAGAAAGTTGTAATGATGTTTAATAGGATTTCAATGTCAAAATTCCACATTTGCATGCATAACAACTCATATTTCTTTTCTCTACCTTGTAATACTACAGAGATAGAGTGAAGAGGAAAGGTATTCAGAAAACAGGCAGGGATTTGAAGAGACAGAAGGTAATTCTCAACTCAGCCTTTGAACCAAGATGTTTCCTTCAGCTCAGCCACCCAGGTTCCTTCCTTCCCTTGGCAGATGTGACAGATATTTGGTGACAGATGTGACACCAAAGTCTTTGCTCTCCAAATCTTTGCTGACCCCTGTCCAGTCAACTAGAGACACCATCTCTTTCAGCCCCGCTGTGGCCAGGTGATGGAGCCCTATGGCATATGGGCCACTTCTGGATCTTGCTCTTATGTGGAGCAAGTCTGCTTTCTCCTTGTCACTTTCCTCTGCCACTGGCTGGCATGCAGGTATGATGGCAGAGGGAGGTGACTGGGAACTAGAGATCAAGGTGTATTTTGAGAATAACAGAGCTTCCCTGGCAGCCTTGAACTTCTTATGGTTAAATATTATATGAAAAAAGTAAGTTTTTATAATCTTTAAGTCATTGTGTCGTGTGTGTGTGTGTGTGTGTGTGTGTGTGTGTGTGTGTGTGTGTTTTGTTGTTTGTTTTCGTTGCATTAGTTTGGAGTCTACCCCAACTAGTACAAGTAAAGGGGTTCTTCAGTAACCTGGCCTACTCTCTTTCCTTGCATTTCCTTTACCCCAGTGCCACATTACACAGAGTCTAGTTCACATCATAGTTTTCAAGATGCTTTTCACCATGATACGATCTGAGGGCAAATCCCATTTTATATCTAGGCATAAAGAGATATGTATCCCTTCCTCTTTACTGATGTTCTTCTAAGCTGGTGATGCCTTCCCATCATTATAAAAACAGAGATACTCATATTCAATTTTAGTCTCTTTATTTTTAATCCTTCCCAAAAGTAAAGAAAATCATCTGGATATTTATGAGTTCACCTTTGCAAATAAAAGTACAGAGTGATGGATGGTACTTAACTCTCATCCATTAATAATTTGAACTTTTTTGTTTGTTTGTTTGTCGTGGCTGCCTTCATCAGTTTCTCTATGGTAAATACATGTGCTCTTCTGTAACATTTTACACTACAATGCATAGCAAACACCTTTCCAAAGAGAATCCCAAAGGGAAAAAATCTACAGTATAAATTTCCAGGCAGTGCAGAAACTGTGGAAGGTAGGGTATGGAATTCAGAGACTCGAGTATTTTAAATTTGACAGATCTGTGTTTAAATATCACTTATTATCTATGAATATAGATCAGGTTTACTTCTCTAGACCTCAGCGTCTTATCTGTGAAAGAGAAAAGCAATAGTACCTTATGCAGATTAAATGACCTAATTCAGGTAATGTGTGCTTTGTAGAGCAGAGGACCCCAGGTTGACACATGATAGCCACCTTCTTACTGTTAGTACCTCTCTCTGTAGTTCATGTCTTGATTCCTTTTTAAATCTTTCTTCAGAAATAATTGACGGTCCATGTATCTGAAATCAGTGTCTGAAGCCAAAATGTTTGCCTGATTTAGGGAGAGTGAATGTTTTGTCAAGCCATTGGGGCCAACTCCAAATTCACAAAAACAACACAAAGTGCTTACTGAATTGTAGAATGCTAATTATGTACCCTATTTATAATAATCTTACAAAGTCTCATTACCTACAGCAGTCACAAAGTATTCATCTCATTTCTGTTTAGACTGGGAGAATTACAGGAAGGCCTTGTCACTCTTTCTGGAGTTTTCTGTATTTGATGACATTTCCCTAGCTTGCTGCAAAACAGCAGCTGCAATTAATTACTTTTTTGAATCAACTAGAGGACAGCTTGTAAGTTTTCTGCTGCCCTCTGTCAATTCTGGCACAATGAATTCTTTTTTAGAGTTTCCATACAACTTGCATTTTAAGCATTTCAAAGATAACAGGACCTGAACATAAAATGGTAGGATGGGTGACCATTTTCCATTAAACATTTTTCCTAGAAAATGCAGCACTATAATAATCATCAACTTGGGATCTTAATGTTTGCAATTAACAGATCTTTTTCACTTTTAAGAGAAGTCTGAAACTTTAGAGAAATTTCATTGTTAAGATGGCATCATGTTATGCGTCTAAGAGGATAATAAAAATCTCAACCACTTTGTGCTTGCCTATGCTGACCTCATCATTTTCCAAAGTTTCAATCATCTGAAAGTGAAATACAATTAGCAAGGAAAATCCCAACCTGAAAGTTCTTGTCAGTTCCATTTAGTCAATAGTTGCAAATACTGCTTCCCTCTTTGGAGGCTGTGTTAAGTGAAATATCTTGTATTTATTATCTTCAAGTGTTCAAGTCATAAAGAATGTGTCTGTCTATGACCTGAACACTTGAAAAGAAAATTCAACAGATGTTGCTAGAGTCTATTGTCATAATAGACACTGGAGCAAAGTGGAGGTAATTCTGCCAAAATTTACATAACCCTAATCAGGCAATCATTCCCTAGTTGATAATTTTTAAACCATTTCAGTTAATATTTTTGAATATAGGCTTTATGTAGGAAATCTAGTATTCTACAAATTCACTTTCAACAAAGTGATGTTATATATATTTTATTGCATATATATATATGTATTTCAATAGTCTTCAGGGAAGAGGTGATTTTTGATTACATGAATAAGTTCTTTACTGTTGATTTCTGATATTTTGGTGTACCCATCACCTGAGCAGCATTAAGTGTACCCAATATGTAGTTTTTTATTTCTCATCCCACTCCCACTCTTCCCCCCAAGTCCCCAAAGTCCATTATGTCATTCTTATGCCTTTGCATCCTCATAGCTTAACTCCCACTTATAAGTGAGAGAAAACATACAATATTTGATTTTCCATTCCTGAGTTACTTCACTTAGAATAATGACCTCCAGCTCCATCCAAGTTGCTGCAAAGGCCATTATTTTGTTCCGTTTTTTGATCGAGTAGTATTCCATGGTGTATATATACCACATTTTCTTTATCTACTGATTGGTTGATGGGCATTTGGGTTGATTCTATATTTTTTCAATTAGGAATTGTGCTGCTGCAAATGTGTGTGCATGTGTTTTTTCCGTATAACTTCTTTTTCTTTGGGTAGACACCTTGTAGTGGGATTGCTGGATTGAATGACAGTTCTCCTTTTAGTTCTTTAAGGAATCACCATACATTCCCACCAGCAGTGTAAAAGAGTTTCCTTTTTACCACATCCATGTCGACATCTATTATTTTTTTATTTTTAAGTTACAGTCATCCTTGCAAGAGCAAGGTGGTATCTCATTGTGGTTTTACTTTGCATTTATCTGATAATTAGTGATGTTGAGCATTTTTTCACATTTGTTGGCCATTTGTATATCTTCTCTTGATAATTGTCTATTCATGTTCTTTGCCCACTTCTTGATGGGATTATTTGTTTTTTTTTCATACTAACTTGTTTGAATTCCCTGTAGATTCTGGATATTAGTCCTTTGTCAGATACATAGTTTGTGAACATTTTCTCCTATTTCCTGGGACGTCTGTTTACTCTGCTGATTATTATTATTATTATTTGCTGTGAAGAAGTTGTTTAGTTTAGTTGTATCCCATCTATTTATTTTTGTTTTTGTTACTTTTGCTTTTGGGTTTTGTCATGAATTCTTTGCCTAAGTCAATGTCTAGAAGAGTTTTTCTGATGTTATCTTCTAGAATATTTATGGTTTCAGGTCCTAGATTTGATCCATCTTGAGTTGATTTGTCTATAAGGTGAGAGATGAGCATCCAGTTTCGTTCTTCTACGTGTGACTTACCGTTATCCCAGCACCATTTATTGAATAGGGTGTCCTTTCCTCCCTTTATATTTTTGTATGCTTTATCGAAGATCAGTTGGCTGTATTTGGCTTTATTTCTGGGGTCTCTGTTCTGTTCCATTGGTCTATATTCCTATTTTTATACCAGTACCATATTGTTTTGGTAACTGTAGTCTTGTAGAATAATTTGAAGTTGGGTAATGTGATGCCTCCAGATTTTTTTTTTTTTTAAATTTTTTTTTATTTTGAGAGGGAGTCTCGCTCTGTTGCCTAGGCTGGAGTGCAGTGGGCCATCTCGGCTCACTGAAACCTCCGTCTCCCAGGTTCACGCCATTCTCCTGCCTCAGTCTCTCGAGTAGCTGGAACTGCAGGTGTGGGCCACCACGCCTGGCTAATTTTTCATATTTTTAGTAGAGACGGGGTTTTACTGTATAAGCCAGGATGGTCTCGATCTCCAGACCTCCTGATCTGCCCATCTTGGCCTCCTAAAGTGTTGGGATTACAGGTGTGAGCCACTGTGGCTGGCCCAGATTTGTTATTTTTGCTTAGTATTGCTTTGTCTGTGTGGACCCTTTGTTGGTTCCAAACGGATTTTAGGATTGTTTTATCTCGTTCTGTGAAGAATGATGATGGCATTTTGATATGAACTGCAATGAATCTATAGCTTGCTTTTGGCAGTATGGTCATTTTCACAATATTTATTCTACCCATCCATGAGCGTGGGATATGTTTGTGTTTGTTTGCGTCATCTAAGATTTCTTTCAGCAGTCTTTTGTAGTTGTCCTTGTAGAGATCTTTGACCTCCTTGACTAAGTATGTTTCTAAGTATTTCTTTATATTTTTTTGCAGCTGTTGTGAAAGAGATTGGGTTGTTAATTGATTGTCAGCTTGGTCATTGTTGGTGTATAGCAGTGCTACTCATTTTATACATTGATTTGGTATCCTGAAACTTTACTGAATTCATTTATCAGGTCTAGAAGCTTTTTGGATGAGTCTTTAGGGTTTTCTAGGTATATAATTATATCATTGTCAAATAGAAACACATTGACTTTTCCAGTTTGGATGCTCTTTATTTCTTTCTCTTGTCTGATTGCTCTGGCTAGGACTTCCAGTAATATGTTTAATAGAAATAGTGAAAGTCGGTATCCTTGTCTTGTTCCAGTTCTCAGGCAGAATGCTTTCAAATTTTCCCATTCAGTATGATGTTCATTGTGATTTGTCATAAATGGCTTTTATTACTTTGAAATATGTCCTTTCTGTGACAATTTTTTTGAGAGTTTTATTTTTTAAATGCTGAATTTTGTCAAATGCTTTTTCCGTGTCAATTAAGATGATCATATGATTCTTGTTTTTAATTCTGTTTATGGGATATATTCCATTTATTGACCTGTGTATGTTAAACCATCCTTGCATCCCCGATATTAAACCCACTGGATCATGATGCATTGTCTTTTTGATACGCTGCTGGTTACAGTTAGCTAGTATTTTGTTGAGGATTTTTGCATCTGTGTTCATCAGGGATATTGATCTGTAGTTTCCTTTTTTTTTTCTTTTGTTTTATTATGTCCTTCCCTCATTTGGGTATTAGGGTGATACTGGCTTCATAGAATGATTTAAGAATAATTCCTTCTTTCTCTATATTTTGAAGTAGTTCCAGTAGGATTGGTACCAATTTTTTTTTTTAATGTCTGATGTAATTCAGCTGTGAATCTATCTGGCCCAGGAACTTTTTGTTGGCTTTTATTTTTTTAATTACTGATTCAATCTTGCTGCTTGTTATTGGTCTGTTCACAGTTTGTATTTCTTCCTGATTTAATCTAGGAGGGTTGCATATTTCCACGGATTTGTTCATCTCCTGTAGATTTTCTATTTTGTGCACATAAAGGTGTTTATAGTAGCCTTGAATGATCTTTTGTATTTCTGTGGTATTGGTTATAATATCTCCCATTTCATTTCTAATTGAGCTTATTTGAAACTTCTCTTGTCTTGATTAATCTCACTGGTGATTTATCAGTATTATTTATCTTTTCTTTTCCTTCTTTTTTTTCTTTCTTTCTTTTTTTTTTTTTTCTGAGACAGAGTCTCGCTTTGTCACCCAGGGTGGAGTGTAGGAGTGCAGTGGCATGATCTCGGCTCACTGCAACCTCCACCTCCTGGGTTCAAGCGATTCTTCTGCCTCAGCCTCCCAAGTAGCTGGAACTACCGGTGCGCACCACCATGCCCAGCTAATTTTTGTATTTTTAGTAGTCAGAGTTTCACCATATTGGCCAGGCTGGTCTCAAACTCCTGACCTTGTGATCTGCCCACCTTGGCCTCCCAAAGTGCTGAGATTACAGGCATAAGCCACCATGCCCAGTCTTGTTTATCTTTTCAAAGAACCAGATTTTTGTTTCATTTATCTTTTGTATTTCTCTGTTTCAATTTCATTAAGTTCTGCTCTGATCTTTGTCATTACTTTTCTTCTGCTGGTTTGGTTTAGTTTGTTATTGTTTCTCTAGTCCCTTGAAGTGTTACATGGGATTGTTTATTTGTGCTCTTTCAGACTTTTTGATGTAGGCATTTAATGCTATGAACTTTCTTCTTAGCACCACTTTTGCTGTCTCCAAGAGGTTTTGATAAGCTGTGTCACTATTATCATCGAATTCAAATAATTTTTAAAATTTCCATCTTGGCTTCACTGTTAATGCAAAGATTATTCAAGAGCAGATTATTTAATTTCCATGTATTTGCATAGTTTTGAGGGTTACTTTTGGAGTTAATTTCCAATTTTATTCCACTGTGGTCTGAAAAGATACTTAATTTAAATCTCTTAAATTTATTGAGATTTGTTTTGTGGCCCATGATATGGTCTCTCTTGGAGAATGTTCCATATGCTGCTGAGAAGAATGTGTATTCTGCAGTTGTTAGACAGAATGTTCTGTAAATATCTGTGAAGTCCATTTGGTCTAGGGTATATTTAAGTCCATTATTTCTTTGTTGATTTTTTTGTCTTGATCTGTCTAGTGCTATGAGTGGAATATTGAAATCCCCTGCTATTATTGTGTTGCTATTTCATTTTTTATGTCTAGTAATAATTGTTTTATAAATTTAGGAACTCCAATGTTAGGTGCATATATATTTAGGATTGTAATATCCTCCTATTGGACTAACCCTTTTGTCAGTACATAATGTCCTTTTTTTGTCATTAATGTTTTTGCTTTAAAGCCTGTTTTGTTGATACTGTTGTTTTTTGTCATTACTGTTTTTGCTTTAAGGTCTGTTTTGGTTTCCATTTGTTTGCATGACTCTTTACGTGTTAGGTGGGTCTATTGAAGATAACACATACTTGGTTGGTGGATTTTTATCCATTCTGCTTTTCTGTATCTTTTAAATGGAGCATTTAGGCCATTTACATTCAATGTAATTATTGAGATGTGAGCTTTGAGCTTCTTGTATTTGGATATCTAGATCTCTAGCAAGGCTAGGAAAGTTTTCCTCAATTATTCCCTCAAATAGGTTTTCCAAACTTTTAGATTTCTCTTCTTCCTCAGGAACACCAATTATTCTTAGGTTTTTAACATAATTCCATATTTCTTGAAGACTTTGTTCATTTAAAAAATTTTTTTTCTTTGTCTTTGCCTGACTGGGTTACTTTGAAAGCCTTGTCTTCTAGCTCTGAAGTTCTTTCTTCTACTTTTTCTAGCCTGTTGTTGAAACTTTTCACTGTATTTTGTATTTCCCTAAGTGTGTCTTTCATTTCTTAAAGTTGTGATTGTTTTTTCTTCATGATATCTGTATCTCTGAAAAGTTTTTCTTTTTGTATTGTTTTTTGAATTTCTGCATCTTGTATTGGTTTTTTGAATTTCTTTAAGTTGGTTTTCACCTTTCTCTGGTTTCTCCTCAAGTGGCTTAATAATCAGCCTTCCAAGAATTATTTTTCTCGCAATTCAGAGATTTCTTCTTCCTGCTGTCCTGGCAGGGGAGCTGAGGTAACTCCCACTCTTAAACTTGATAAAACTTTGCACATCTAATTGAGAGCTCCCCCAGACACCCTCATTAAGGCTGGGACCTTGGCCCATCACTGAGTATCACTATACCCACCTGCCTTAGCTACAACCGGTGCCTACCCAGGGATACCTCCCCTATTGGCCTGAAGTCTGAATTGTCAACTCAGTAAATAAGACACTGGGAAAAAATTAAGTAAATAGACAAAGCATACACCATGAGAGAATGAGATAAACTTCAAGAGACTCCTGTCATTCCAACTTCATAGGAGACCGTTAACTCACCCACATACCAAGAGCATAACTGCTACAACCATCACTGGGGGATACCAGTACACAGAGACTCTCTATAACTAAGGAACTTATATAGAGACTTCAGCCCTACAAGGACCAAGAATAAAGTTAGGCTAAAATAAACATTAAATATCCTTAATAGGGGCCGGGTGTGGTGGCTCACACCTGTAATCCCAGCCCTTTGGGAGGCCGAGGCAGGCGGATCACGAGGTCAGGAGTTCAAGACCAGCCTGGCCAATACGGTGAAATCCCATCTCTACTAAAAATACAAAAATTAGCTGGATGTGGTGGTGTGCACCTGTATTCCCAGCTACTCTGGAGGCTGAGGCAGAAGAATGAGGCGGAGGTTGCAATGAGCCGAGATCACATCACTGCACTCCAGCCTGGGCGATAGAGTGATACTCTATCTCAAAAAGAAAAAGAAAAAAAAACACAGTCCAATCAAAAATAAATTCAAGAACAATTTGAAGAAATACACTATTCAAATGAGAAGGAACTAGAAAAGTAATTCTGATAATATTACAAAATGGGGTTCTCTAACATCTTCAAAAGATCATACTAGCTTCGCGGTGATTATGTGATATATTTAAGAAGGCAACAGTTGAGGTGAAGTCACTTTCTCTAATATAGTCCCTTCCTTAGCATGCATCTTGTACCAGCTCAACATTTACAGAGAACATTTTTTAGCTTCCTAGGTAATAGAGGCTGGGCCAATCCAAATTTCTAGACACTAATATTGTGAAAAGGTGAGGTCCAAAGAATACTATGGCTCAATCCACATAGAAAAGGGAAGTATTATATAAAAGGTGGTTGCAGATGTAAAACCTTAGTTTCCTGCAAGTGAGTCAGAAGTTAAAAATGGTCATGTATGCCTTTGTTCTTTCAATTTGTTCTTTCATTTTAATAGTAGCAGTAAAACAAAATGCCAGAACATGACTTAATGAGTCTCAGATTGACTGAGGTGTAAATATTATGGTTTATCAGGGAGCCAAACATGAATGAGACAAAACCCATCTGTATGCTGATTTTCAATGAAAATGATTCAAAATATGTTCCAGAAATCCTGAACCATTTCATGCACTTCATGAATATAATAAGAGATCAGAGTGTTAGGAAAGGAGTTAGTGAAAGAGATTTGTGAATACAGTTCTTTACAGGACCAGTTGCCTTGGTGAACTCTCAAATGGCCACCTTCAATGTAGGAGAAGCAAGGTGTCGCTTTCTAGCTTCAAGCTTAGAAAGGGGGCCTCGAGGGCATCAAAATATAATTTGCAGAAAATTAACTCTCAAATGTATAGTGTGTGTCAATAATTTATTTAACTCATTAATGAGTAAACCCACCTAATGACAAACCTGATTCAAAGAAAAAAACATATATATCTCTATACATATAAAACACACACACATATATTTTTTCAGTAGAGAAACAAATGCCAGAATAATACTCTAAAGTTAGGTGGAACATTATATAGTGTCCTATAGGGCAAAAGTGTCATAATCATAAATCATCTTCTCTACTGAAAATCTCATTTGCATTTCTACTGATTAAAATAATTTGCAGCTGATCAATATTCTATAAGTTACTATCTGACTTTTTAGAGCCTGAGTCCTACTTATCAGCAAATGGTAAGTCAAAAATATTATCTTTATCTAGAGTGACAGATGACCTTTGGACAGGCTTGTCAGACATTCCTCTGATAAAAATTTGAAAGGGCACATGGTAATCTTTTTGCCTTGTTTGTAAGTTTTGGATAACATTCCTTGATAAGATGATCACTCAGAGTGCTTTGTGATATATTCCCTACAGTTAAAAGATAGTGTCTGATTCCTGCCTGACAAAGCTGAAGTGAATTAGGGATAGGGTTTGATCCCGTCTCTGGAAATCCAGAAGGCAATCATCGGGTAGACTAACTGGCAGAACCAGTTTAGTGCTACTGCACTTAAGAGGGTCCTCAACCCCCAAGTGCTGCAGATGTGATTTCTACCATCTAGAGTTGGCCTTGTGGTGGTGGAATGAGTAAGTGCAGCATCCTCTTGGTTCTGACCATATAATTTTCTGGATGGGCTAAGGGGCATTAGGAGAAAGGCTGACGTTGTGCTGCTGAATGCTCAGGGACTGAATTCGAGGTTACAAGAGGCCGTCTGAGAGACAGATACATCTGGCTGATCATGGCAGCTACAGCAAGGGGGACCAAGCAGGCTACCATGGCAGTGCCACAAAAGCACCCACAAGATAAAGATTATCATTGGCTGGGCACACCCAGGGTCATTAACTTTAGGCATTTGCCAGGCTAAATATTATATAAATATTTAATGAATGTTCTTGACAAGTAAGAACCAGCCTACTGACTCACCTGCCTCAACTACCTCCCTGGAAGGAAAATAGAGAATGTGAACATGAAGAAAGTAGAGAACAGAAGTACCTTACACTCCTGCCCTTGGAGACTTTCAGCCTGAAATGGGTTCAATCAAATCTTTAACACTAAGTCAAGTTTCAAATTTTAACTTTTATGTGAGACTGGATATTAACTTTATTTAACTCCTGCATTTTGACTTTTATGACTAAAAATGGCTAGATTTTTTGTTTTGTTTGTTCATCCTTAATATAAATGGGAAAAGTAAAGTCATAGGCCTGCCCAAATTTTCATCTAGAGGAAGGGCTAGATTATATACCTCTAAATAAAATTCTAAAGAGATAATGCAAAATAGAAATGAAAGTACATTGTGGTTACCATCTACATGTTACACATTTTAATGTAAATGTTATACTTAAGAACTGGTGAACAGTTTTTCCTTCTAAGCTTATGTGGAAGCTTTAGACTGGAACCTCAAACTCATATGGCTTCCCATTTCCCATATGGCTCTGCACCTGGGACCACCAGTGGACTATTTGTCTTCCTCAGAGCTCTATCTGGCTCTAGCAAGTAACCCTTAGATTCTAAAACCAAGCTTTCCTCCCAATCTTCAAATCGTAATTCAAAGGGTAGGGTTGGTTTTGAAAATCTCTAAGTAATTTAAGTCCTGGGATTGAAATACTAATTTCAAAAGTCAGCTGGTTTGAATGTCCAATCACTGAAGGCACAACAATTACTAGAGAGCTATGTATAAACTTAGATGCCAGATTGCTGTGAAATTTTGAGATAAAACAAAGATCCTTTAGAAAGAGGATTATAAAAAAGATGACTGTGGATTATTCTGATGTCCTTGTCAGAACTCATAGAGAAGAGGTGGTGGATGCCACCAAGGTCCAGAACAACACTGACATTCCTGGGTCTCCACAGACTCTACCTGGGAGTGAGGAGTAAGAACTAGCCCTGTCATTGTTTGAAAAAGAATTCTGGGAATGAATCTGGAGACAGAGTCCAATGAAAGGTGAGAATGAAGTGTGGAGGTCAGCTGATTAGTTGACAAAGGGCAAAAGGATCCTCAGTGCAGTGCAGGATAAACCATTCTGGCACACTCTATATCTGAGGATGCAGCATTCACTACTACAGTTAATTTTCTACAGACCCGGTTAATTGCATTTAGGAAGTATTGGGCCTTTTCAATGTGAATGTGAACACCTTGGTCAAGACAGCTAGGAAAATGGGCTACATTCACAATTGTATAGTGCTTACTGGAGCCAGTGGTGCACTCTGTATATGAGTGAGTTCAGTAGTTCAACCATCAAGGATAGACCAAAGGATTTATTCATTAGCTCTGGACCCCAATGGATGAAAGTCATCCCCAGAGACATTAACTCCCTGTATTCCAGGTTGTAAATGCCTGTTTGATGGATGGGTACCACAAGACTGCAGCATGGGAGAAGATCAGGGATAAAATTAAATACCCCTAGAGGGAAGACACTGTCATCATGAAGTGAGTGGCTGAAATCAGAGGGGAGCTGTCAGGATATTTGTCTGGACGTGGGAAGTGTACCATGAAGCCACAGCTAACAGTTTAATGGGAGAGTAGACATTAGACAAACTTAAATAAATTTGAAATCACCAATTGCAATAAAGGTTAGAAAGGAAAATAAATAGGTTCTATGAGAAAGAAACTACAAGAGAAGGAGACCTAATTTTGATGGAAAAAGTCAGAAAAAGACCTTGCTGAGAAACCAGCCTATACCCTGAGATCAAATTACGATAGTGACAGAGGTCATCAAAAGGCTCTTCCAGTTTACAATCTATAAGCTATGAGAGGAAGCAGGATGTGCAAGGTTACAACCTTTTTCCAGCTGCAGGGACAAATATAGGATGCCATTAAATAGTGTCTAGGAGTGCCAAATAGGCCCCCTGATACAGATCGGGCTGCTCAGTGCCTGTCATAGTGTCTAGAATTTTAGCATTATTTCATTCTCCCTAGTTCTGTGTGACACCGTAGAAAACTTATTTTAAAAAATCAATTTCAGTGCAGTTTATTAGTATAATTCCATATGTAGGATGGTAGGTTCCTATAACCTTCTCTGTTACTATTCCTGGAGATAAGAAATATATTAACAGATTATCCTGGTTCAAGACAAGACAGAGCTCCACATCTCAAACCACTGAATTCCTTACAGTTCTTCCCAGCAAACTCAGAAAAAATGAATACTTTTCCTCAATTTTACCAAGTATCATAATAAATTTTCAATTATTTTGCTTTTGGAAAGATCCCACATAAAGTTTTCCAAATGCATTTCCTCTATTACTTAAAATATGTTTTTAATTTATTTATACTCAACATGTTGCTTATAAAAGCCACTTCATGTCCAAGCCAAATTTTGAAGATTATTGTATTTTTCCTCAAAAAGCTTTTAAGAGGAAATTTTGTTCTGTCAGAACAAGATAGAACTGGACTGTTGAATAAAGGTCAATTTGGTTCTATTATCTCTCAAGAACGAGAGAATTGAGGGGTTAAAGATAATACCAAAAAAAA
>NW_016805531.1:2971033-2999362 GCF_001698545.2 Rhinopithecus bieti
AAAAAAAAAAAAAAAAAAAAAAAACTGCCCTTTATTACTGGTTATAGGAACTTGCAGGGTCTTTTAAACTCCAACAAATGAAAAAATATTTTTTAAAAAAACTAGTGAAAAACGATGCTAATTTTAGGGAAGTCAAAAGCTTAGCTTTAGAAAAACATATTAGGGACTGAATTCAGTTTACACATTTAGATTTTTGAAAACCAGATGAAAGACTTTAGTTCCAGCCAACTGGCTCACTTCTTATGCCCTGAGGAAGAACAGATGGATGGAACAGTCTAAAGGTGTTCCACTGGCCAAGGAGAAAATAGACCTTGAAATAGATCACTTAGTCAGATCTCTCATTACTTTAACTACTAGTCAGCATAGAATGGCACAACACAGACAATAAAGTATTATGTTCCCAAAGGCAACTTCTTGAAAGGCTAGCTTGGCAGTTGTTCATTTCACCTGGAGACTTCAATTCAACATTACGACAAATAGAGTCTGGCATGGAGCTGTGAGAGGTCACTAATTTATTAACATCAAGAGGCAAGTTTTAAAGGGACAGTTGTCCTTTCTGCTCATAATACTTCCGGAAAGGTCAGAATCATTTACAGTCCCAAAAATGTGCAAGTAAATAGCTTGGATTATACAGAAATGTAATTCCTCACATTGATTTGGTGAGCCCAAGAAAATCCAAATAACAGAACAGTCACAAAATTGTGAGACATTTTTTCATTCAGTGTCATTCTGCCTGAAGGTTCCAGTGTATCTCATTATCCCTTCATCCCCATTTTTCTAGATGTCTCAATAGTGAAGGGCCACTGATGCTTAAAATATATGCCCCAAGATTGTGTTGTCCAAAATTATTTGTTAATAGTAAGCATTGATTATTTAAGCTACCTCCAAGCTACCTCAGCAATAATTTTTCCAACTTATGAGCCTACAGAAAAGGTTTGTTCTTTAAGGTTTAGATTTGTCGTTTCAACTTCAACTTAAAAAACAAAATCAGAAATAAACCTCTAAAGTGAAAGTCTAATAAATGTGAGAAATTATCTTATTGTGGATAGATTTATTGTGTTCAGATTTATTGAATTTAAAGGAACAGACCTCTGCAGATTGGATGCCATGGAGATTATCCGTGGCACTTTAAGAAAAACGCTGAGTCAGGATTAACTCAGGGAGAACAAGCACAACATTCTGGACTTTGAGAACACTGACAGTATTTTTATGAGGGTTAAGCCAAGGTAATTCATAGGCTAGCATCATATAAAAAGATCATATTTCTGGACTTTCAAGGATGCTGTGGGGGCTGAAAATTGGCTGAAAGGAAATTCACTGACTCCTCAATTTTCTGCCAATTTCTAGCTCCACTGTTTCCCAATTTTCCTCTTTTGCATTATTTCAATACTATTCTTAGCCACACCATAAACACTGTTGAGTTTGTCTTTTCATCACACTTCATCACACTTTGTAAGGCAAAACTTTATCCCTTAGGCAGCCCACACTTTGCTTTCTGTCTCTACTCAAGCAATCAAGTGCCCCACAATGCAGCCTATTGATATTATTATAAATTTTAGTTCAGTAGCCTCAAAGGAACCATCAAAGCTGTTTGGCAATATTACCCAGTTCTCTGATCTCTTGCTGTCTCAATTCTCTGCAGTCTTCCCTCTGCACACCATATAAACACATGCATGCATGCACACACCCACATGCACAAACACACCTTTTTGTGTGTTATTGGTAAAATGGAAATAATAATAGTTCTTCTTAGGTTTCTTGGAAGAATTAAGTGAATTGTTACATGAAGCTTTGAGAAAATTACCCAGAAAAAATAAGTGCTACATTGTGTTACTTGTTGTTAAGACTACTACCATGATTATATACAGTTGCTTACTCTATATTTGTATTGTCAGGTAGATTAAACTCAAGGCAACATATACTGGCTGAATTTATGAAATTTCCCAATAAACATTCCACATGCTCCTAGTTCCATGAATAGCACCAGATATTTTTGATCCTCTCTTCTCTCTCATAAATCCTCACCACGATAGACAATCCATTATGATAGCAGTAGTGTGGTATGTTAGGTATTAGCCTACCTCTCAAAGACTCCTTACCTTCTCCATATTCCAGCCGCAATTTTCTCCTTCCAGATCCTTGCACAATCAAAGCTTTTGCAAATACTGTATCTTCTGTTTATGATGCTATTTATCTACCTGCTCAGATCTGATCTTAACTTCTCCCTCTCTTTTCTTCCACTAGAGAGTAGTCTTTGTCCTTTCTCTAAGTCCAGTATCTTTTTTATATCTTCTCTTTAAAGCATGCTGTTTTTCTTAAGAATATTGTTGGTGTTAAATTAAGCATTTGTTGGTCTCATAATGTGATTATCTTCTATCTAGACTATAATATCTATAGATTGGACACCGTGTCTGTTTTTGCTCACCATAATATATGCAGAGCCTCATACAGCTCCTAGTGCTCAATTGAAGATTAAAATATATTTTTTTTAATAAATGAAACAAGGTCTGTTTGGAATAAGAAAATGGAAAGCCTTTTAGGCATCATAAAAGCCAGAAAATATATGCAATAGAGAATAGACACAAAAATAAAATCAATGAAGCCAAAAGTTGACTCTTTGAAAAGAATAACAAAATGGTAGCATCTTTAGCTAAAATAAGCATGAAAAAAGAGTAAGACACCCAAACACTAATCTGAGGAATGAAAGAGGGAGTATCACTACCAACTTTATAAAGTAAAAAAGAATTATAAGAAATGACTTACGTTGTATGGCAGCACGTCAATTTATGTGGATGAAACTTTACAATTTCTAGAAAGACACAAACTCCAAAATTGGCTTAAATAAAAATAGAAAATCAGAATGCATATAACAAGTGAAAAGAATGAATTAGTAATTTAGAAACTTTTCTCCAAAAACCCCAGGCCCAGATGGGCTTCAATGATAAATTCTAGCAAATATTTAAGAATGAATACAAATATGTAAACAACTCCTGCAAAATAGATAAAGGAGTACTTCCCAACTCATATTGTTATTATTGCCATAGTACCTACCAGACAAAGACATTTAAAAAAGAAAACTGTAGAACACTATATCCCTTATGAACACAGGTGAAACAATCCTCAACAAATACTAGCAAATTGATTCCAGGAGCATATAAAAAAGATTACTCAGGGACAAATGTATACCCAGATGTGAAAGAATAAATTTGGGCCCTCTACTCATGTCATATAAAAAATAAATGGATCAAAGATCTAAATGTAAAAGGCAAAATGTTGTAATTATTTGAAGGAAACATAGGTGTAAATCTTCATGACCTTGATTAGTCTATGATTTCTTAGTTATGATACCTGTTTTAGTCCATTTGTGCTGCTAGAACAGAATGCCTAGGATGGGATAATTTATAATGAACAGAAATTTGTTGGCTTATGGTTCTGGAGGTTGGAAAGTCAAAGATCAAGGCTCTGGTATCTGACAAGGGCCTTCTTGTCATATCATCACATGGCGGAAGGTGGAAGGGGATGCAGGGACAATCTTTGTGTCCTCACATGACAGAAGAGCACAAATCAAAAAGGTAAAAGAGGGCCACTTTTATAATGACATTAGTCTCACCCATGAGGGAGAACCCCTCATAGCCTGCTTGGTTCAGCATCAGCATTCTGGCCAAAGAATGTTTATCAGTGCCTGAGTGAAGGGGTTAGAAAAATAAAAGCAATGGCTGCCAGGAAAAATAATAATAATAATAATTAAAACCTCTTAGTACAATTATACTACCCATTCCCCAAATCAGAATATCTTTACATCTTTCTCATTATTTTTGGTATGTGTTGGTGGCCTTATGGCCCTCAGCTTTTCATATTTCAGATTAATTTAATTGAATTCCCTG
Source organism: Rhinopithecus bieti (assembly GCF_001698545.2). NCBI lineage: Eukaryota > Metazoa > Chordata > Mammalia > Primates > Cercopithecidae > Rhinopithecus > Rhinopithecus bieti. The sequence continues at coordinate 2,974,918 of NW_016805531.1, forward strand.
AGCTAAAAAGCAAAATTCTAGGAAGATTTCACAAATAGAAAGATGCTTTCCTGAGTCAAATGAAAAGAGGACATAGAAAGAACTAAAGATGAGATACAGTAAGAAGTATATAGCTTAGACTTTGGGCAAATAAACTAGAAAATAAAAGAGATTTTGCAAGCTGAAGTTATATGGTTTTCCTTCCTTTCAGAGGAGGATCCTGGCCAAATATGGATTTTTATTGAAATTGTCCTTTAGATTTTCTATGCTAACTTCCCTAAACAACTACTGCTTTGTGAGGTGATGTGTGAGTGAGGACACAAAATGTTTATCCTTAGAATTATGCAGTTCAGTGTGGAAGTCACATGAATATTCTTCAGGCTGATCTCTAATCTTTGTCCAATTCCCATGTCAAAATGTAGTTCTACACCAAAGTCATACTCTGGACTTTAGGAGAGTTGTTAAATGTAAACAATAACTGCTGAAAGAGTGTGGTAAATTTATTCCTCACCTCTTTGGAGAATGAGGACAGCCATCTATCTTTTTAAAATTCTATATTCAGGAATTTGATTTTAATTTCAACTGCCAAAAGCACTGGCAAGATTGCAATCCTGCAGTACAACCATTCTCAGCTACATTAACTGGCAAGAATAGAAGTGCACTCAGTGTGTATAGATACTCCTGGTCCCATGACAAGCTCTGCATACTAACAAGGTTGTCCCTGCCACTGCAGACATAAGAGGACCCATGACAAATGATGTGCACCAAAAGACTGACAGCTCATCTTCTCCCACGCTTGCTGGCTTCACTACACTGAAGAGCTGGCTAGCAAGCTGGTAACACACATGATGCCTCCTCTCCCCATAACAAGTTCCCTATCATTCCTCTGATTCCCTCTTTTGTAGCAATTGACCTTGTCCAATATTCAAAGCTCTTTTAAGGTTAATGATCTTAGACTCTGGAAATAGTCTTCAAACATATGAAAGATTATTACAAAGAGAATGATGGCCAGCTGCTTCCCATCTCACTCAAGGATAGAGCTTGGGCTGCTGCCATTCACTGCAGAAGGACTGAATAAATGTTTCTTTATCATGAAGATGATGATGTTTGTGATGACAAAACCACAACAGGCTTAAAGAAGACCCGGACTGCAACTGGAGGAACCTCATTTTGATGAAATAAATGTCCTCACGTCAAAAATTCTGAATCTAGTTGCTGATTCAAATTTACTCTGCATTCATTCAACAAGACTTTGTTAGGCATCAACTGTGAGACCCAAGGAGCACTGTGACAGAACGCAAGGAGTACCTAAAATTATGTATCAAACATCTATCTTTGCCAAATTGATTTACAGCTTATTTTAAGAAAGAGTTTTACATGTGCCATTGTTAAGCCATGTTTAAAAATAATATGTAATTACTGTACAAACTATGTATGAGTTGAAGCAGTTTGAATAATTAACAGAGACTTCATTAAGGAGGTGAAGCTGCAGCTAGGCCTTGTACATAGAATTAGGTAGTAACTTAAAAATATGTATTCATTTGATAAATATTTATTGTATATCTATGGTGTTCTGACACTACAAGAAACATAGATTGATATAGTCAAAAGGCGTGTTTGAGATAATAGAATACTTCTTTCATTACACAATTAAAGAAATGCTGTCTGACCCTTACCCTCTCTGGGTAGGCACTTGTAGCAAATTGTGATAGAACCGGAAACAGTATCTAGTTTCTACCCCAGCTCAGTATTTCTATATGAAAACCGCATCATTTGCCTTGCCCTTGTGTTTTTCATCCACCAGAACTATCACCCTGAAGACAAAATGAAAGAAAACAGGAAATATTTTCATTCTTAAGAAATTAACTCCTATTCAGCAGACTTTTAAAAACTTGTTTTCTTGAAAAAAGAATACTGTGATGTGCATTTCCTATATATGGTTAAGAACTTTTATTTTATGTTTTAAGTGCATTATCTTGGCAAAATGTGTACAACTAATCTTTACTGTGTGCTTGCCTGGTTTATTTATTAGTTACAATTGTCACATTCCAAGTTATTTTATACTGACTTTACAGACATCAGGAACTTAGGTTATACTTTGTAATAAGTTGTATTTTTTTCTTTCAGCTCAATAGTGAAAGCAAAGCAAAGAAGCTAAGTATGACGTATTTTATTGAGAGCCAGTATACATAGCGATTAAGAGCTTAATCTCTTGAAGTCAGACTGATTTGGTGTCAAATTCCAGTCATAGTGTGTCTGGGATTGGTGGGTTCTTGGTCTCGCTAACTTCAAGATTGAAGCCACAGACCTTCGCAGTGTTACAGTTCTTACAGATGGTATGTCCAGAGTTTGTTCCTTCTGATGTTTGGATGTGTCCAGAGTTTATTCCTTCTGTTGGGCTTGTGGTCTCACTGGCTTCAGGAGTGAAGCTGCAGATCTTCGCAGTTCAGTGTTACAGCTCTTAAAGGCAGTGAGTCTGGAGTTGTTCGTTCCTTCTCTCTGGAGTTGTTCGTTCCTTCTCTCTGGAGTTGTTCGTTCCTTCTCTCTGGAGTTGTTTGTCCCTCCCAGTGGGTTCGTGGTCTCAGTGGGTTCGTGGTCTCACTGGCTTCAGGAGTGAAGCTGCCCATTTTGGGGGTGTTACAGCTCATAAAACGCAGTGTAGACCCAAAGACTGAGCAGCAGCAAGAGTTACTGCTAAGAGTAAAAGAACAAAGCTTCCACAAGGTGGAATGGCATCCAACCCGCCAGCCACTGCTGGCTCAGGTGGCCTGCTTTTATTCCCTTATCTGGACCCAACCACATCCTACCTATTGGTCCATTTTGCAGAGAGCTGATTGGTCCATTTTACAGAGAGCTGATTGGTCCGTTTTACAGAGAGCTGATTGGTCCATTTTGGCAGAGTGCTGATTGGTGCATTTACAAACCTTTAGCTAGACAGTGCTGATTGATACATTTACAATCCTTTAGCTAGACAGAAAAGTTCTCCAAGTCCCCACCAGTCCCAGAAGCCGAGCATGCTTCACCTCTCACTGGCAGTCCAGGGCAGGACTTTGCAGCACCTAGGCTAAGTGCTCCGGCAGCCCAGAGGGAGCTCTTCCCCAGCTCAAGCCCAGCAGGCGCCACCCGGAACCATGCTGGCCTGCGAGGGCCTCCGGCCCTCAGCCCCAGGGAGGGGCACCAACAGCGCAGCGGTGGGCTGAAGGGTCCTGGAGCGCGGCTAGAGCGGATGCGGCGGCCAAGGAGGTGCCAGGAGCAAGCAAGGGCTGCTAGCACATTGTCACCTCTCAATAGGACTTTCCCAACTGTGGGCAAGTCAATCTAAGTGAGCCTCAAATCTCTGTTCTGTTAAATAGAAAAAGGGTGTACCTAATTCATGGGATAGTTACAAAGATTAAAGTAGCTAATGCGTGCAAAATAATTAGCATAAAGTATATTCTCAGTAAATGCTAGTTATTAAGAGCCTTGAAAATGGAGATAACTTACGTACATGTGTGGCTACTAAATTGGTGTTGGGATTGTTGGTCAGGTAATTATAGTCACACTTATGACAAAGGCCTTCAGTTGTGCATGAAGTTAGATATGCATCTAATTGAGCATGCATCTGTCAGGAAAGGAAGATGAGTAGCAGACTATCAAGAATTGCTCTAACTTGAACATCTGTTAATTACATATAAAGCACTTGAGACTTTCACTAGATTTTTTTCTCTAATCCTGAAACTAATTAATGCTCATAATAAAATCTTAGAAAACACAAAATATAAAGAAGTCAACAAAATCAATTATAACAGTATTCAAAATCAACAATTTTGATGAATTAACGTTGATATTTTCCTGTGCATACATGTATAATTTTGTGCACATATATAACTTATAAAATTCATATTTTAAACAAACATTAAGGAATTCAGCTGCAGAAATACATTTTATATTCTGCTTTTTTATATATTATATACTTAGATATTAAATAATACTCAAAAGTACAATTGATTACATAATATCCCATTGAATGATTTTGATACTGACATTTTTATACATTATTTCTCATGATTTTCTGTAAATAATGCTAAAATAAACATTCTTGAAAATAAATTATATGCATACAGGTAAGCCTCTCTCCAGAAAATTTATGCCAGTTCTGTCATTACTGGATAAGCAAGTGTTTTTTGCCTAACTCACTGTCCTCCATACCACAGCTCATCTTCATTCATCATAGCTGTAATAATAATTATTGACAGCCACTAGGGACTTACCCTGTGGCAGGCCCTATTCTAACTGCTCTGTAGACATTATATTTTTATATCTTCTCAACAACACCATAAGGCATATTCTAATCATTCCTGTTTTACAGGTTAAGAAGCTGTGGCTTAACCAGATTAAGTCCAAGGTTCCACAATTAGTAATAAAGTTGGGATGTAAATCCCCAGGCAGTGTGACTTCCATAGATTGTTATTCTCACCACAACACAGTATTATTTTTCCATAGCTTTCATCAGTATACTCCACTAAAATGTTTTGTTAATGTGAAAAGTTATTGTTTTACTTTACATAATTTTATTAATGAGGCCAATATTTTTTCGTTTTATTTTTTCATTTTTAATTTTTTTAATATTTTGGATATTTCATGTGAATTTTTTATTTATGTCCCTTGGTGTCTTCATCATTTAATTATGAGGAATACTTTCCTCTGAAGGCTAGATTCTAAAATTAGATATTGAGTGACTCTCTTTGAGGTAATAATAAATATGGATTTTCTAGATGGTGACACGTTTTATTCAGTTGCATTAATTAGGAAAAAAATTTGCTAATTGCATTCTCTGGTGAGCGTTGGACTCCCTTCCTGCCAACGTGTATTCCATTTTATGGGTCCTTTTAGATGTTCTCTTTGGTTTGTAATTGATGGATTTCTTGGAAGCAAAAAGTCACTGGAGATTTAGTGAGTGTGAAATGGTGAATATTGAAAGCATTTTAAATATTGATATGAAAATAGATCTCCTAGCAGGATATCTTTTTGTTCTGCTGTTTCTGGAATGAATGTATTAGTTTAAAAATTATGAGCATTTAACAGATGTGAAAGTGCTAGTCTTTGGGCTGTTAACAGACTGTACTCTGCCAGATTTGTTGGTAGCCTTTCCATATGCTGGAAATATTAGAGATATTTATAGCCATAGTGATTTTCCAAATGCTTTGAACAATTATGTGAGTATACATTCAACTGCAGGAATACTCCCGAAACAGAAGAAATTACTACTCTTAACGGGGTATGTGAAATAACTGTTTTATTTGAGAGCAACAATGAAGAGCATGGCAATGAAATTCGGATGCAATAAACAGAAGAAAAGAAGTCATGGGCCAAGTATCTCGGGGCAGCAACTTGCGAGAAGGCAAATCAATGGCAGGTAGAGGCTACGTAGCAAAGCTTGCTGATACAGATTCCTCTGGTACCATCGCTAGGATGATAAGGGCCTAAAGTTGTCTTCAGTGGTTAACCTTTATTCTTCTTGGTAGGGATTGAAGTGAAGGGACAGGACACCTTTTTTATTTTTAAATCTATGTCCTGCTTTCAGAAAATAGAAGGAGAATGGGGCCTTTTTTGTATTTGCTTGTTAATTGGCTTTGCCTCAACAATCCTTCATATTTTGGAGTAAGTATTTAAAAAGGAACAATTATTCATATGTGATGGTTTTTCACTCCATAAATTTCCTGATACTCTAGTGAGCTGGTAGTTCTGCATGGGGAAAGAATTCAAATTTTGGGGGAAACTTAAAATCAAATTTTGAGAGAAGAATAAGAAAACAAGAAGGGCAGAAACTCAGATCTGAGACCTAAGAAAAAATTGTTTCATAGAACTCAGTAACTTGTTATACAGAATTTCCATATACAGAGGCAGTGGTATGCTGCTCAGTGTTTAAAAACAAACTTTGTGGAGAAGAAAATAAAATTATTTATACTGTTTGCTGATTTCCATCGTGTAAACTCTCGCATCATGGCAGATCTCAAGCTATCATCATGATGTCACTGAACTGAAGTTAGGAAGACTTAGAAGCATTGGTCTCTCACAAAGTTGGTAGAAACCTGCTTTACCACACCACTGGGCAGAGACCACCATGAAATAGAGACTGAGCACAGAGAAGCCCTGGTTAGAAAAGTGCACCAGTTCTTCCCATCAGCCATTTACTGTGGATAGTTCCTTCAGGAGGAAAACATCTATATCTAGTATTCACTTTATCCAATTGTAGCCACTTATCCTGCAAATTAGAGAAAAGAGCAACACAAGTGACCTGAGTTCTTGGACCCAGCACAGCCATACTACCAATGTCTGGTTCAGTCCTTGACAGGGCAACCTACAGTTTACCGCTAGCTGCCTCTTTGTAATGAATCAGCAAAAACAATTCTCGGAAACCTAGCATCTTTCATGTTGCAAACCCACACACCGGAAAGATACATAAAACCAACATCCATGGGTATTATACTGGATATCTTCCATTTACATCTCCAGAGTCACTCTACCGCTCTTCTCTCCCTATGACTCGGACCTGTATGAACTCCACCGACAGGCTCCGTTGCTCTCTGGCTTACCATTGGGTTGGGCCAATGGTGAAAGTGACAAGATTTCTTAGGGAGAAGAGTGAGATCATAGTATTCCCATGACTCCTTCCCAGGGGTTCCCTTAGGCTAATTACATCTTTCTTCCAAAGGTCACAGGTCCCATCAGGTACACTTCTGTACACAGCTGCTGTGTCCCCAGATTCTGATAATGGCTTCTTGTTCTCTCTGTTTCAGGCTAAAAAATAGTAAAGGCTCCTCATTGTTATTTGTACTAATCCTTTTGGTTTTTGTTCATCATGCCCTAAACCTTGATCAGAATACCCATAGTTCACTCAATAGTTTTTGAATGAACTGTTTTTTTGTTTTGGCCAGGACTCTAGCTGATGCTGTTAAGAAGTGTGGAGTTATTACGCAAGTAGTAAGCAATTGTATGTATACTAGGCACAGCAACCTAAAAGAAAAAGTCCTTCTTATAGACCCGATGATCCGATGTGTATCTTTGTACTTATCTGAATTTAATCTACTCCCAGGGGTGACCTGGCAAATGTTCCACAATCAGCTCTTAAGGAAAAAAAAAAAAGCCCTGATTTGTAACAGAGTTCCCACTTGCAGTGGTGTAAATATTCCTACTATGGTGAGTTTCAGTTTACCAAAATAAGTTTCTGAAGGAGAGTTGGGAACAGATATGCAGTGCTGTTTCTCACAACCTGACAAGAGCAAACTGCCAACTCCAGCTCTTTGGGGCCTAGTCCCATCTGTGGTCTTATCTTTTTTGGCAATGCCATGCCATGCCGGTTTTGGCTTTCCTGTTTTATCTTCCTGTTTTGTTTTTTTTTTTTTTTTTTTTTTTTGGTTCAAGTATGGACCAGGTTATATGAAGAAAAACAAATCAAGGCTTCATCTACCATAACTCCTCATGTGTCTGATATGCTAAGTCCTGCCTTCCTCTCTTGTTCTAACTCCCCATTGCCTCTGACTATACTCTTTTGATCACTGGGATATCTGAGATACTGTCTCCCCTATGAGCACCAGAGACAAACACTTTATAAATCCCAACCAATGAAAAGATAACAGTTAACCATAAAACTTGGCATCTGATTTTACACTTGATAGAGGGTACAATGGGTGGCTATTACATACTCAGGCTTATGCAATAGAGAAATTTTACCTTCAGCCTGTTAATAGTTCCTTTATAAAGCAAGTCTCAGAGAAGAAAAGCAGAGCCCAAAGCAGCCTCTCTCCCCTTTGCCTAAACAGGAGTTTCGCATCCTCCTGAAGGGACAGAAATTAGAAATGTATAAGCTGCGGTTCATTTCCTAAAGGTCATGAGACCATAAAGACCGGGTTTTAAAGTCTAGTTTGAGACACCTCCCTCCCCTTACCCCACACAATATAATTTACAGTCCTGAAGGCTGCAATACAGGTTAGAATCTGAGGGATTATGGAGGCAAGGTCACAAAATACCTAGGAAATATTCATTGTACCTTTATGAATAAGAAAATAATAAGTTAATTCACAATTGAAATAATAATCCTAAATGTTACAGGGAAATAATGTGTATTGTCCTCCAAATTATTTCACAATAGTCAGAAAACTGAACCCATCCTAGAAAAATTTGTTATTTATTTTACAGGTAATTCCTTTCTCCAGCTGCATCAGTTCTGAAAATCACAGTTAAAAATTGTATTGGCAAATATTCCGACCTCACCATCATTGTGATTCTTCTAGTGGTTCCCTGTGATCCAAATGATCAAGACATGATAAAGACAAGCCATTGTTTTTTGGGGGATGGGGCGGGGGAAAGACCCAGTCTAAAATAAATGTAGTCCAAAATACTAAACACTGAGAAGAAGAATACACCTTAACTCTTGGTCTTCAAAAAGTAGAGATATAATGAAAGAAATTGCAGCCTAATGAGCTATTAGGACACAGGTTGATTCACATGGAACAGGCATGAAATACAAAGAAGGAAAGAGGAAAATCTTTTTGTGTGTGTGTGTGTGTGTGTGTTTTTTTTTTTTTTTTTTTTTTTTGAGACGGGGTCTTGCCCTGTCGCCAAACTGGAGTGCAGAGGAGCGATCTCAGCTCACTGCAACCTCTACCTCCCAGGTTCAAGCAATTCTTCTGCCTCAGCCTCCCGAGTAGCTGGGACTACAGGTGTGTGCCACCACACCCAGCTAATTTTTGTATTTTTAGTAGAGATGGAGTTTCTCCATGTTGGCCAGGATATTCAATCTCTTGACCTCAAGTGATCCGCCCACCTCAGCTTCCCAGAGTGTGGTACATCTTAGTGGAAGAAAAGACACCTGAACTGGGCTTTCAAAGAAGAGAAGTCCTCTCAATCAGTAAAAGAAGGAAGAAAACTCCAGATGGATGGAAAAGCATTTATACAGGAGAGGATCTGTGAAATACCAAGATGTATGTGATGAGTTATCGGTAGTTTGGTATTGTGAGCATGTAAACTCAAAGCTGAGGCTAGAAAGGAACAAACCAGGAAGGATTTATATCCTGTCGGTCAGTTTAGTTTAAATGGAATTTATAACCTCCAGGAGGGGATACAAGGATCAGTTGAGTGTTTAAACTTCAACTCATGTTTTCTAAATATTCACAAGGAAGTCATAGGTCAGGTGTCACATGAAGTATATAAAGTAACCCTGAATGAAGAGACAATGCTCCTAAACATAAAGGTAGGGCGAGAGGAATTGGTGCCTCAGTCCTTCTTTTATCTTAAGTGATTATGTAACTTACATGTACCTAGTTAGGTAGATTTACTACATAAATATCTGATTTTAGTGAAATACTTAAAAAATGAAGTGATTAGAAAGAAGATTCCTGTAGAGAAACTAGGTTGAAGATAATAATCATGCATGTACTTGTACGAAACAATAAAAGGAGAGAACTGACATTTTCTATTTCTAAAAAAACTATCAGCCATATATTAAATTGAAAAAGCGTATTTGAATCAGATCGCACAAAATAGGGCCTAGAAACAACAATTATCAATAAAAGTGTCACCGGTAGAGGGTCATGACTGCAAGCTGTCCAGGTTCTTGGCATTTTGAACAAAGAATTGGACAAAAGACCCAGAAAAGCAAAGAAAGAAGGAAGCAACACAAGAACGAAAGCAGGGATTTATTGAAAATGAAAGTACACTCCACGGTGTGGGAGTGGACCCCAGCAGCAGCTCAAGAGCCCAGATACAGAATCTTCTTGGGTCCAAATATCCCCAAGAACTTTTCCATTGGCCACCTTCATGCTCACTTCATGTAAATAAAGTGACAGCCCGCAATCAGTGATTGGTTGCAGAAAGCAGCCAACCACAGGCTGAAGTGAAGTTACAAATTTATACTTCTATGCAAATGAAGACTCTGTGATCAATCAGTCTGACTGGTTGTGGACAACAACCATTCAGAGGCTGCAGTAAAGTTACAAAGTTGCAAACAAAGATTCCACCCACACTCGGTATGATTTGTTGCAGACAGCCAATTTCCCATCCACAACCAGAAAAAGGTCAAAAGGACCTGAATGCCCCTGGTCTTTTTGTTACTTAGGCATGCAAAATTAGGTTTTTCCTTTCAATTTAGTTCTAGGAAGTCAGCATGAAACAGCCTTAGGTTCCCTGCCTCCAGACCCTATTCTCCTGCCTCAAAAGGATTTGAAACATGGATTTACATTATTATAAATGAAGAGCCTCATCCCAACTACCTGTTTTCCCTCACAGGATTAGCTCATGGATACTATGAAAACATCATGATAGGCACCAAAACATTGACTAAGCACCTGGATCATGGGACACATTATACTTGTTTTCTTGGTAATAGAAGTCATTTACACTCAAGCCAGTATTTACAAAGTTTTACTAACATTTCATAATGAATAAGGCCTGTGGGTTGTATACTGATGCCAATTTCCCAGTTTTGATATTTTATGCTATACTAGAGTTATGTTAGATGTTACCTCTGAGGGAAGCCATGTGAAAGGTACCTGGAACCTCTTTAGACTAATTTTGTAAATGCCTGCGAGGCTATAACTTTTTCAATACTAATTTTCTAATGCTTGGTGTATATATATGTGTGTATATATATAAAAATATGATTTATATGTGTGTATATATAATATGATTTATATGTGTATGTATGTGATTTTTATATCTGTATATATCTATAATATGATTTATGTATATATGAAAGCGGACTTTAAGTTTTCTTAATGACAAAAAAAAAACAAGCCATTTACCATTGGAGTAAATAGCTGTTTTCTCTTTGTAGTAAAATGACTGAAATAAAACATGAAAAGCATATGAAAATAAACTAAAATATGTTCCTCTATCAGCAAAGATGTTGGGAAGACACAGACAAAATATTGCTGAAGGTTTGAAGGAAAAAAATGGCAATAAATTATGCAGTGAGTAAGGTTTCCTGTAGAGTTGCAAAAAAATGTGGATGTTTCTAACAAGTCTCAGATTTGGCATTTGTTGAATTCTATTTCGATAATTAAATACATGAAAAAAATTAGATACAAAAGAAACTCAAACTAGGGCATATAAATTCTCAAGAGATTTTTTATTTAATAGAAATAACAGTAGTACACAATAGGAAAACTTGTTATAATTAACCACCAATATAGTCATTGTTTTGAATGGAATTCTTAAAAATTCGAAGATTATTTATAAAATTAAAGAAGACATCTAAAAATAGTAGAATCTTGTAATTCTTCTAATGTATGGGAATGTCCTTATACTGGCCTGTCCTGATGTCAAAATGACAATTGTCCTGCACACCTATATAGTCACCATAGGACATACAATAGTTATATGCATGTCAAACTCAAGAGCCTGAGCCATAGCACAGAGTATTCATAATATGACAGTCGACTGGATTTTAGCAAAACAGATTTTTCCATGACATTAAATTAATGTTGTTAATTTCACTTTTATTGATTTTATAGCTTTTCTTTTATTTAATATATAAATTTGTTTTAGTTGTATTCTTGTATAACCGTTTTAAACAGATGGAGATTATACCTAGCTTTATGCTCATACATACTTAAGTAGCAAAAATCATTAGTTAATTTTCAAGATCTAGAAGTATTTTGTTTTACTCTTTAAAAGGAAACACATATTACTCAAGTTTGAGAAACACAACCCAAGTCCTTATGAATGCTCCTAAGCCCCGGGTTAGGTTTTGTTGGAATCAAGCAACAGGTAGCAACTTGAGTGGAAGGCAAGAGACAGGTAAAGGGGTTAGGGAGGGAAGGAAACATAGAACCCCTTCAAAAGCAGAAGCAGCACTAAAAAGGTAGAATGATACCAATGGGAAGTTTTACCAACTACACTCTTTCGTCATGATCCAGTGTTGAAGACAGGATAAGTATAATTGAGACCTACAACGGCACCAGTCACACAGATACTTGAGCAGTATACAAAGACAGACAAAACAGTGACCATTTCGATGACATTGGGTGCAGTTCCATTATAGGCCCACCTTGCGTGAAAACTCAGTGGCCTGTATTAAGCCTTCCAAACTGAGAATTAAGACAGTCTCATCTTGAGGCAAATAAAATGGATGCCTCTTAGAACCCAAGACTCCAGTGCTTAAAACACCAACTGTGCAAGAGTTGCAGTACAATGGCACCTCCCTATATCTGTGGTTTCAGTTACACATGGGCAACCATGATCTGAAAATATCAAATGGAAAATTCTAGAAATAATTCATGAGCTTCAAATTTCACACTGCACTGAGTAGTGTGATGAAATCTCCCACTGCCCCACTCTGTCCCTCCAGGGATGTGAATCCTCCCATTGTCTCGTGGATCCACAGGGCATTTGCTCCCTTCCTGCCTGTTAGTCATTTAGTAACCATCTTGGCTATCTGATTTAAAAAAAAAAAAAAAAAAAAAAAAAAGCCATGGTATCTCTAGAGTTTGATACTATGTGTGGCTTTAAGCCTCCATTGGGAGTATTGAAACATATCCCTCATGGTTAAGAGAGGACTACTGCTGTGACTTTAATACGTTTCCAAGTGAAAATCATAATTATTTCAGGATCATAAATACAGTGAAGCTTTTTTATTACAGGCTGAGATGAGGTCAGGATTAGGATGTCTCTAACAGAAATTTCTTCCCTCATGTTCTCACTCTCCAAAAAGAAGGGTGTGCAAATATTATTACAAGGGAGATATGTATACACAAAAAGAGTGTAATAACCACTACAAAATGCCTGAGAAATATTGAAATTTTTATGATTTCTAAAACAAGACTCTTATCCAATTGGCTGAGAGACAGTAGAATTTCCTCTCATTTGTCAGAGCTTCAACATAAGTCTTTGTCTCCTGTGTGCTCTTCTGATGTGGTCGTTTTCGTTATCATGCTTGATGTGCTCCCAGTGTCTCTCAGAGCAGCATTGAGCAATCTTCCAAATGCCATTCCTGGGTTCCGCGCTGCCTTTCAATGACTGACACCTGGGTGACAGATGGCACAAATAGCCCACTATATATTTCCTGGATTGATGAAGAAATCTGTCAGGAACCTGACTGCATTGGCCTGGTGCCTTATGACAAAATGTCTGCTCGGGGAGTGACAGTGACTGGAAATAAGTTTGATGAAAATGATCTGGAGCTCGTTGAGTTTCAAATGTTGCTTTTATTCCTTCCCTTCCTTACATTTACACATCCTTGGACTTTTGCCTTGAAAACACATTATAAATAAATTGGACATCACAGTATCTTAAAGCTCGGACATAATCCACTTTTTCCGGGCACGCATTTTGCCTGGGACAGATGCACTTCTTAATTCGCCATGTCCTTCTGCGTACAAGGCTTGTCTGACCATATGTGGACATGGATTTGCACGTTTCTGTCATGAACTCGATTGCTCTGGAGTGGCAAGGAAAACTGATCTGGCATGCTGGATACCAAGTATGATCACAGAGTCAAAGTCCTAGCCTCATATTTAAAATAAATAGAGAGTTTTTAAAGAGATCTTAATTTAAAATATCCGAATTTTACTAAAGCAGAACCAATTCATTGGCTCATTAGATCAGAAAAATCCACCTGTGAGACCTGTCGAGGACATCCTCTATACTCATTTTCTTAGTCAATAACACACAAAATTTGCTGCCAGATGCCAGGTATATGATAGAGTCTGAGTGTTACCTTCCCTGGGAGATTCCTATGCCCTTCCATTTACCCACCTCCCTCCCAGCACTCTGAGGGTGTCTCAAGTTCTCTCTGGTTCTGAAGCAGATGTTAGTATACCTGTGTCGTGATGTCTTTCTTCTATGGCTTCAGAAGACTAGCATTACCCCACAGAGGCTGAGATTGTCTGCATCATGAAGCTATTGGAGTTTAAGTTTCCCAGGGGTGCCTGCATGGGCCACTTCCTAAGATCTGGAAGGGGCCTTAGCAATGTGTACCTGTTGTAAAAATGGAAGCTATTTCTGTATTACATTTCTTAAAAAGGGATTGCCAAGTTGTATGAGTTTTAAGACCCAAAAAAGCTGGATGTACCCTCATGTAGCAGAGAATGTTCATAAAAGAGGAAAACACCCAGGATTTCCCCTAAGCTGCTTGTCGCTAGAATATTGGAAATGACAGGAAGAAGAGCCCATTTTAGTGTACGGGAGAATGTCTTCCTTTCAGACGAATTAATGCCGATAGTGCCTTACTAGGAAGATGGTAAGTCCCACAAAGCTGAAAAAAACAGCATTTCTAGGTAGACAGTATTTACTGGGGGCATTCCAGATTGAAGGAAACATGAAATAATTCATATTTCCTGAAATCCCTGTCAGCTGTTGTTACATGCAATAGCATTTGGAAACTGAATAAAAAATACAGGTAAGTTATTTATAGCTGGGGAAGAAGGTTGAAGTTAAAGTCTGACTTTTGAACAATAACAGTTGTCAAAAGCTTCATTAATCATAATTCTATGATTAGTCTGACAGTATCAGCACCTAGATGTTCCCTGATCAGCAAGATCCTGTGTGGGCCTTAGAGAGATCATTAGTCCCTCCAGAATAAGGGTTTCCACAATGTCCTATGAGAACACATTGTATAGCACTTAAAAGCACTGGTTTAGTATTCAACTGAAGTTCAGATCTTGAATCTTCCACTTAGCTTTGTGATATAGCACAACTTAATTTCTTAAAGCTTCAATTTTCTCATCTGAAAAGTTACAAAGTTATGACAGAAAGTCATAACACCTACCCCAATGAAAGGTTAGGAAGACTAAATGAGGTAATATATGACACATGGAAAATCCCTAAGGAATGTTTATGATGGCATGTTTAAGGCTGTCTAACAATAGAGCTATTTCTGTGTGGCCTCTGTCACTCACTGAATATATTTATGTTTATATTTGGCTTTATGTAATCTGTGCTTAGTACACACCACAATGTAAAGAATTAATTTGTATTAACAATTTTTTGAATGTTTTGTAAAAAACAAAGATAGAGGCAAACTTCCAGGGATTTGGAATGAGAGGACACTACAGTGTGGAGAAAATTACTTGTAGTGACCATTCTGGTTCATGACTGAGTACATTAGGTAGCATCCCATAGACAGCAGTGCTCCAGAAATCTACCTTCTTGGATTCTGAAAGTCCCTCACCGGTTGAAGATGATACTAACGATGCATGCACTCAAGTAAAACACTAAAAGGGAAGCACTGCGATTACTTACAATTCTTTTTTTTTAATTATTATACTTTTAAGTTTTGGAGTACATGTTCAGAAGGTGCCATTTCGTTACATAGATATACATATGCCATGGTGATTTGCTGCACCCAGTAACCCATCATCTACATTATGTATTTCTCGTAATGCTGTCCCTCTTCTAGGCCCCCACCCCACAACTGGCCCCAGTGTATGATATTCCCCTCCCTGTGTCCATGTGTTCTCCTTGTTCAACTCCCACTTATGAGTGAGAACATGCGGTGTTTGGTTTTCTGTTCCTGTGATAGTTTGCTGAGAATGATGGTTTCCAGCTTCATCCATGTCCCTGCAAAGGACATGAACTTATCCTTTTTTATGGCTACATAGTATTCTATGGTGTATATGTGCCACATTTTCTTTATCCAGTCTATCATTGATGGGCATTTGGGTTGGCTCCAAGTCTTTGCTATGGTGAATAGTGCCACAATAAACACACGTGTGCATGTGTCTTTAAGGTAGAATGATTTATAATCCTTTGGATATATATGCAGTAATGGGATTGCTGGATCAAATGGTATTTCTAGTTCTAGATCCTTGAGGAGTCTCCACACTGTCTTCCACAATAGTTGAACTAATTACACTCCCACCAACAGTGTAAAAGCCTAATTACACTCCCACCAACAGTGTAAAAGCATTCCTNTGGCTCCAAGTCTTTGCTATGGTGAATAGTGCCACAATAAACACACGTGTGCATGTGTCTTTAAGGTAGAATGATTTATAATCCTTTGGATATATATGCAGTAATGGGATTGCTGGATCAAATGGTATTTCTAGTTCTAGATCCTTGAGGAGTCTCCACACTGTCTTCCACAATAGTTGAACTAATTACACTCCCACCAACAGTGTAAAAGCCTAATTACACTCCCACCAACAGTGTAAAAGCATTCCTATTTCTCCACATCCTCTCCAGCATCTGTTGTTTCCTGACTTTTTAATGATCGCCATTCTAACTAGCATGAGACGGTATCTCATTGTGGTTTTGACTTGCATTTCTCTAATGACCAGTGATGATGAGCTTGTTTTCATACATTTGTTAGCCACATAAATGTCTTCTTTTGTGAAGTATCTCTTCATATCCTTTGCCCACTTTTTGATGGGGTTGCTTTTTTTTTTCTTGTAAATTTGTTTGAGTTCCTTGTAGATTCTGCATATTAGCCCTTTGTCAAATGGATAGATAGCAAAAATTTATTCTAAGAAAGTGTTAGATCTCAATTTTTTTTAAAAAAAACTGTCATCTAATCAGATTGCATAAGATGGCAGCCTAAAAACACAAAATTATCAATGAGATCCTTTGAAAGATAGATTTGTAATTATTATTATAAATGAAGAACCTTGTTTTAAGAGCATATTTTCTATTGGCTGATTAACTAAGGGGTAGTATCTAGGCATCAGTAATCAAAACATTTAAAAGCCAAGCAACCAGAATGTAATACATACAATTATGTTTTGAGATTTTTTTTTTTTTACTCAAGCTAGTGTTTACAAAGTCTCATGACAATGTAATAATGGAGAAGGTCTGTTTGGATATGTGATGTCATACTAGAGTTTTATGTAAGATAGTACATTCGAGGGAAGCTAGGTGCAGGATATGTGAGACCTATCTGTACTATTTTTACAAATTTCTATGAGTCTATAATGATTTTAAAATAGTAAGTTTAAAAAACTCAGCTTTTTAATGTATTATATATTTGGGTTTCTAATAACATTTCAATTGAGAAAAGAATTTTAATCAAGTCAGAAAGCCACTCTGTACAGAACAGTTCTAGTCTTCCATGTAGCTGCAGCAGCTCTGCCCCATGGTACTTACATGTAATTGGAACTCTATTTAACTATAGCCAGGCAGAGCAAAGTCATTCAAACCAAGGCCTAGAGTGATTTGTAAACTGCTAATTGTATTTAGGGCTGTTTGTTTTCAGATATCATTTCTTTAGGAAAAAGCACAGCTATTCAGCAGTCCAATGTCTAGAGTCTGTTTTGTTCTTGACACCAAAATAAAATATTTAGCAAAATACCTGTTCTGCTCTTCTTCATGACTATAACATTGGCCACATGCAAATGTATGAAGTAATTAAAGGCTTTCCTTAGTGCTCCTTTCCCAGATACTCTATGCTTGCTTGTGCTTAAGTATGTGCTATTGCCACAGATAGAAGAGCAAAGGAAATCTTGTTAGTCACCGTGTGGAACAGCAAAGCCTCAGACCCTCAGTGGCTGGAAGCAGCGCCTACTCCCAGTGCAGTGGACTTAGATTATGGCAGCTATTGCTATATTTACTGTCAGTGAAGTTACTAGGAAATCTGTATTGAAGTGTGGGGGTGGGGATGAACTCTAGTGACTCATGTTTTTGACAATCACTGCAAATCAAGGCATTGTAATCTGACAGCAAGAATTAGCCTGTGGGATGTTAGTTCCGCACCGTGCTCTCTGCTCTGTGTTTCCTTAAGAAGCTCACAGAACATTTTCCACATGGCATCCTTCTGTGTGGCTTCTTTTTCTGCTGTATCTATAACTGGTTGATATAGCTCATGCCTTTCAATTTGTGGCTGCTACTTGCTTTATAATAAAATTGTAGCTTTTTGCTTGGTTAGGTTCCTGATCTTGTGTTATCCCCACAGGTTTTTGGCATCTCATGGTTAAAGCCCACATTTCTTGGATTCTTCCAAGTTATTTCTGCTCCAAATTCACAGCTAAGTGGGTGCGAAGTCATTCATATAGAGACAGGCTGCTCCTTTATTATCAGGAGGAAACCACACTGGAAGAACAGGGTGACTTTGCTGGGATTCAATAACCATTCTCTCCATATATCAGCCACAGATGCTGCAACCTTCGAATTCAGAAATTACTTCTCTGCATAGGCCTGCCTTTGGGGGTTCAGGAGTATACCTCTGCAGACGTGTATTTGGTGTAATGTTTCCCAGATTTCTCCCAGTGCTTCAATAAGGTGAGCAGACTACCAATTCTTATTAGGATTTTGGTAATTGATAGGAATAAATGTGCTATCAGTGCCTTGTCAGGTGCCTCCTAAATTTTTTTTCAGTTTTCTTTTTCCTTGGAACTCATTTAATGCACTAGCTGAGGCTGGTGTAACAGGTAATTTTAGTCAACAAGATTCTTTCTGGTATATTTCCAATAGTTGCAACCTGTTCCACATTAGTGCAGTCTTTCCCCAGACAGCCCTGTTGTCATGTGGCAGGAAAACCCAGCACTGGGAAGAGCAAACAGGACCACGGTCTTCCATGTCATCAGTCTTAACTTGTGAAACCTGCTTTCCTGGAGGCTAGCAAGAGAGAAAGAACCACATGCATAGATCTACCATAAGGTGAGATTTACTTTGTCATTTAAGTCCTCATGGTAAAGTATTTTAATGGATGTGAGAGGGCACATAGGGCTGGAACTGAAAACCATATTTCAGCAAAGTGTTCCTCAACCTCAGAGTCCTAAGGGATTTCAACTTCAGGGGACGCAAGGCTGCAGTAGCATTGCACACACATAGTGTCTTACCAGACCTGAAACACTCTGCTGTTGATTCCCCAGTCTTTTATACTTGAGGTTTGCATCTCCATCCAGAAGAAATTATGAAATACATTTATTCACTACATCTAAAGAAATGTTTTTAAACATTGGGTTCTTACGGTTCTTCAGACACATCCAAAGGCAGCAAGGCTTTATCTAGAGCTGAGTTGTAAACACAGATTCAGTGTGCAAGTATTTCTGAATATACCTATGCCTCCAGTTCTTCAGCACTGGGGAAACTCTCTTTCCCCAAGAGAGGAAAAACTCTCCCACATGCACGTGTTGACTGTGTGATTTCTGCATACCACTGTGCCTGCCAGGTTCTCAGGAGTTATACATTCAGGTTTTCATTTATCTTCACAAAACTAAAGGAAGGGGATATACCCATAGTCACTGGGTACCACTCAGTCATGCTAGTACTGAGGAACTCAGATTAAAGTAGAATATCTAGAAGCACCAAGGTGGGGTGGACGAATAATTTCATAGAAGCAAAATGCAAGGTAGAATGGATGATGAATTCTACAGAGAAATATAAATTTACACTCTGGGTTCACCAGGAAAAATGCCTCAGTTCCATGACTTTCCCCATGGATATTCTTGCTTTCTTTTCCCTTTCCTCTTTCTCTTTCCTGCTCCCATATATTGAAGGATATTTTATCAACATGTATTAGAAAACCCTCTGCAAAAGCTTACTACTCTTTTTTTAAGGTAAAGTTATCTAAAAGATGATGCTCTACTTCTTTGAGAGGTGTAATGGAACAAGTCTCCATATATTGAAGATTATTTGATCAACACTTACTAGTAAACTTCTACAAAACCTTACTGGCCCTTTTCTTTTAAAAAGGTCTCTAAAAGATGATGTCCACTTATTTGAGAGGTATCTTGGAACAAGTGAGGACTGGCTCTGTCACAGCCCCTGCCCCATTTTCCTTGAGAGAAGCACCCCAATCACTTCAGAGCCACGGTATTCACAGCCCTGGGCAGTGGCTCATGCATCCATCTCCTTCTCTTCTTTTCTAGCCTCCATTGCAGTCAGGAATGGCCACAAAATCTAGTTCTATCAAATGACATGCCTACTGGGATGACAGTGGGTAGGGGTGGGGTAGGGTTGTTTGGGGAAAGTGCTTGCTTATAGTTTCCTAATTAAAGGGAGGAAAAGTTCTCTCTTCCCCTTCTTTCTGCTTGAGTGCAGACATAAAGCGAAGTCTACAGAAGTCATCTTGTGGTCATGATGTGGAAAGATAAAAGGATGGGCAGATTAATCACAGAGATGCCAGCTCTGATGTCATAGGTCACCAAAATAGTGCAAACAGCTGCATCTCTTGAGACATTTTGTATATAGAAACAACCTTTATTATTTAATGCTAGCAGTCAATGGTTTCTAAATCATATAAGATACCTTCTCTTACAGGGTCAGCAGTTGGGAGGCCAGTCCAGATATTCAATAATTTATACCAATTTGTGGACATTTAGATTAGATAAGAGTAAACTTGATCAGAAACTGACCAACTCAGAATCAACTCAAGAAAGTTTGAATTTAAAAAAATGAAAAATGAATTACCTGTCTATTTTTCTATCCCATAATTAACTTGTCTTATAATGGGCTTTCAGAGGTAATTATTGCCTGAAGTGAGCACTTGAATATTATATAATTTTGGAACTGGCCCACAAAGATCCCACAGTTTCCTAGTATTTGGGAGGAAAGGTAATAATGGGTAGTGTGCCCAGATTCATATTCCAAGGACTCATGACCCCCTGCATTTTAATAAACTCAATGTAAGAGAAGAGAAGAGAAGGGGTTGTTACTGGGAAGTTTATTCTTTTTCTTCTTCAGGTCTCTCCTACACCACAGGTAAGGAGCTGAAATACACCCTTCTCATGTTTCTCATCATTATTTCCTTGAATTATCATTCCTGCCCTTTCATAACCATTTCCAAAAAAAAAAATCATCACTTAGAGATGAATATGGCAAAAAGGAAAACATTCCCTATCTGCTTCCCTGTCTTTTATCCTTTGCCCAAGAAGTGGATGGAGACAGATGATGAAGAGAAGGGTAAGAATAGACTGAGGACAGAAGATAAACTATAATTCTCTGGGGACTAAGAAAGGCAGCATGAATCTCTGTAAGAAATGAAATAATTTAAGAGAAATTGATAGGAAGAAGAGAGGAAATGAGGGATTAAGAGGTTCTTCTGCACTTGGAGGAGGGATGAGTCTGCAGAGAGTTTATGAAGATAGAGAAGTGTAGAAAGAGCAAGGGATGTTAAAAAATATTTCTGTACACTATTTGGAGAATTTTTTTAGTCTTGAGGATTTCAAGAAAACATTTGAGTTACTTGTAATCTATGTTTTCCTCAAGGCAACACCATCTGAAATTGCACTCACAGCGATGCATCCACATTTAATATTTAATACATAGATTCACAAAGTGGCAATTAATGGCCTAGACCAATAATTAAGTGTACATGTAAGAAAACGTTTTAAACAATTCACTAAGAAATGCAGAAACTAACCATTAATAAAAAACATCCACAAAAGCTAGAATGCCAAGATGTCATAGTGGAAAGGATGATATAGATTAACATGTGTGCTCTACCAATAAAGAAGCTGAGGCCAAAACAGGTTAATGGACTTGTCTATGGTTATTCCCAAGGTTTGCCCTCAGTTCCATGGCATGATCTTACTGATCTGGTTTTTGTAACATCCATACATTAGCTATCAGTTCAGGACTGAGGGTTGCATTTTATATACATTAGGCCAATGGGAGCTACAAGAAACTATGAGTGACATTTACTACAGGAAGAATAGAAGAAGTAAATTACAAGGAAAATGCAGCTGAATTTGGGTACGACACCTGCCAGGAGCAAAGGAAACATGCACTCATCTTCCATGACACCAGTAAATGAAACCAAAATGAAAGACAAAGCTGTTCTGTAGGTGCTGTCATCCAACCTGGTTTTCCAAGGTACATAAATACTGACTGCACAATCTGTGTGTGCAAACAGTGTTGCAGAGTTGCAGAGTAGGCCTCTGTTGTCTTTTACCCTCAACCTTGTATCCTTTATAAATCTCTAGATGCAGTAAAATATTGGGGTAGACTAAGGTGAAAATACAGCATTTACTTGCTGAAAAAGATAATGGCAGATGATGAGGGGACTCCTAGGTCATTACATCCAGACACAGAGCACCAAGCTCTATGTGCTTTAACCCTCAAATAAAAAACAAGGAGAATGGAAAACCCATAAGCACTAAAACCACTTTATTTATATGGTGCTAGGCGAGATGAGTAAGGCAAAGTCCCCTCACTCAAAATTATGTTAGGAAGCTATGAACATTAAAGAAAGTTAAGGTCTGTTTAGCACTGATGGCATTATGAGAGCAGAGGCCTAATTTTCATAGAATGAGAAAGAGGATATCTCCATTTGCTGTAACATGCAAGCAATTCCAATGATAACTCAGGAACACTTCCTTGTTGGATTTTGCAACTCATGGATTCTTGATATTTTGCATAGAGATTTCTGTAGAGTGCTACATTTTATAATTTTACAATGTAACCAACATTTACTGATCACCTCCTATGTGTCAGGCACTGTGTTACATTCTGGAAATTTTCAATTATTGTTCAGACAATATCCTGTCTGAACAGCATATTTAGGACAGCTGCATTTAGACTGGCAAATTTGGACTTCTGTTCTCTGCAATATGGAGAACCAGACAACCTCAAAGCTTTGCAAGAGCAAAATACTTAGAAATATAGGCTAACACCCATTAAATGCTTAGCTGAGCTCACAAGGAGAAAAAAAAAAAAAAAAAAGAGGGAATGGAAAACCAGAGCAGAGCACTGAGCTTATGTGTAATACAAGAATTATACTGTGGTAATTTTCTGTCAAAATATGGCAGAAACTGTTAGTGTTTATCCATAATCATGTGTCTTTGTATCTTTCTCAGCCTCCCTTGCAGTTAAGTTGACCGTATGAGTGAGTTCTGGCCAATGGATGGTGGGTAGGAGGGATTTTCCCTAAATATAGCCTATTCAAACTTCTATACACCCTCTCCTTCATCCATGTATCTGGAAGCAAATGAAAATAGGGAAGCTATGTCATGGAAGGCATCTAGACCCCCAACTGCTATTTAGAGAAAAGTATCCAAGAGAGATGCTCAGTCTTTATTGAATGATACATGAACAATCAACTTATGTTGTGTTAAGCCTCTAAGATATTGGGGTCATTTGTTACATCAGCTGACATTAACTACTAATATATAAGGTTACCTAAATTTGCAATTTAATTATCCCACAGAAATAGGAGTTGAGACTCTGAGCCTTTGTAAGAAAGTGATGCCAAGCTATAATCCCCGAATAATGTTCATATAATCTAGAAAAGGTAGAGATTAACAAAAGTTCATCATAAGGAGACAATAATGAAGCTTTTTGTTCTCCACCTGAGCTGTGGCTGGAGGAATAACAACAAAAACATCAGAGGCTTTCTCTAAACTTTGATATCCTGGGTCTGAATCTCACATGGGTTTGGAGTTAAAATGTAACCCTGTGGTACAGGAATATGCCAGTTAAAAGTTAACATAAAAGAAAAACCTAAGAAAACCTACAGGAGAGTAAATTATAAACACTCTAGAAAGACAAACCTTAAATATAAGCTACAGAGAATTTCCACAGTTAAATTCCCACAGGGAAAGAATTACTCGTGCACACTTACAAAATACACCAAGAAAAGCAGTTCTTGTGTCATTCACATCAGCTGAAGTCAGTAGACACAATAAACCACACAATCAGACATTCAAAAACTTTACAGATAAAGCTTACTAACCATTTATGATCAAAATAAGTAGAGGCATGCAAGAAAGAGAAGAAAAAATAACATGTGTGGTGGTTGCTGTGAGAGACGACTCAGATTCTCCTTTGGAAGTAACATGTTTATTTCCCCAGCTGCTGTGAGGGCTTCCAGGATAGGCCTTTCAGCTATGAGTCCTCTTTGCAGGTTGCCTCAAATAAAGAAACTGCTTCACTCGAGGTCACACCACCTTCTAGGGGCACCCCACTTCCAGTGATTAATGAGACAGATGATAACCTAACCCCCGGTCCAATTCAGTATAAATCTGAAAGGCCATTCCATCTCCAGAGCTCCACCTGGCTTCAGCTAAGCTTTCATTGGGACTGTCATGCAGTTCATCTTCTCACTCTTTTCAAACCCTGTTTTGTCTCTATCCCTTTCGCAGATGTCGGTCCCAATCACTACTTAGCATATGTCCTGCTTGCTCATGTACTTCCAAGAGTCTGCTTCTTGGAGAACCCAATCTGAGATAACATAGAACCATAAAAAAAGAACAAACGAACATACATTAGCCAATTTGAAAAATCATGAAACAGAAATCGTATAAAAGAAAAATATGGCACAAAAAGAAATGAAAGGTTAGGCCGGGCGCGGTGGCTCAAGCCTGTAATCCCAGCACTTTGGGAGGCCGAGACGGGCGGATCACGAGGTCAGGAGATCGAGACCATCCTGGCTAACACGGTGAAACCCCGTATCTACTAAAAAAAACAAAAAAAAAAACTAGCCGGGCGAGGTGGCGGGCGCCCGTAGTCCCAGCCACTCGGGAGGCTGAGGCAGGAGAAAGGTGTAATCCCGGGTGGTCAAGCTTGCAGTGAGCTGAGTTCCGCCCTTTGGCCTCCAGCACCGGCGAGAGTTAGA
>NW_016805531.1:2999607-3012775 GCF_001698545.2 Rhinopithecus bieti
AAAAAAAAAAAAAAAAAGATTTAGGAAAGGTTAAATGGCATGCTAGGCACAACTAAAGGGAGAAGTAGTGAAATTTTAAAATTTTACTAATTAGAGAATTAGTGATATTTTTAAAGATTAAGAATTAGGAGAATTAATATGAAAACATTATCAAGACCATGTGTGTTAGATACCTTCTATTTGTCCCTCTCAATCCGCTTTACACCCTTCTTCACCATGTTTTTTTACCCTGAGATGCTGACCTGTATTGTAGGATGACCAACTATCCTGGACACAGGACTTTCATTGCAAAGACTAGAGCAGTCTCAGGCAAACTTGGATGGTTTTTTTCCTACCTGTGTGAACTATATGAACGAGCTCCCTTGCCCTCTTGCTTTGGGTTGGGGGAAAAAAAGAGGCATATTACCTATGAAAAAATGACAAATGCACTGACAGTAAATTTCACAATAGCAGTAAGTTCATAAAATAATACATGCAAAAATTATTAAAGAAAACAGTGAATTAGTCACTCAAGAGTAAAGACAGAGTCGTAGATGTTTGCTCCCAACCATGATGGTGTAACGAAGAGTGGCTTAACCTTCTTGACTTAAACAACAACAAAGTTAGAAAAAGAATACATAAAATAATGGTCTCCAGACATTTCACAAAAGGCAGCACAGGACTAGGATCCTTAGTATTATAGAAGGAAAGCAAATGAGAGGAGCCTAACAACTGCCCCATTTTCTGCTTGGAGGCAGTTTCTAGGCTACAGTGCAGGGAGAAGTGGCCCCAAGAAGTGCTTGGTAGTATTTGTGATTTGAAAAGATACAGATAAGAGTTTGTGGAGGCCAAGGAGGCTCAAATTGAGGGGCAGTGGAGAGGAAGTTGCTTCATAGAAAGCAGCAAGCTACACAGACTCTGCAGAAATGTCCCCTCAGTCATCTTTGAGTACTGATATGCACATACATTAGGTCTTGGAAGGAAACAGCAAAAAGCAGCAGGCTAAACAAGTCTTGAAATTCTCAGAAGGCTGGAAATAAATCATGTTCCGACTGGTCAACAGAAAAAGACCCCATAATATAAGGGGCTTCAGGTAGAGTCTCCACAGAGGTATCATCTCACTAGTGAGACTAAATTAACCTGAAAAGAAAGATTGCATTGCAACTTCCCTAATATAACTTAAAAGCAAATATATAAATGACCCAAGTGATTTCAAGTAGTTGTGTGCCAGAACAGAGACAAATACTACCTAAAGGAATATATCAAAATCTATCACCCAACAATGCAAAATTCAAAATATATGCTATTCAATAAAAAATTACAAGGCAGACCAAAAAGCTGAATAAAAGAACCAAAAGCAGGAAAAAATATCAGTCATAGAAAAATGTCTCCAAATGGTAGAAGCAATGGAATTAGTAGAAAAGAATATTGAAACAGAGACTCTTAAGTGTGACTCACAAGTTCAATAATATAAAAGACAACATGAAATTAAAAAAGAAATTGAAGGTATAAAATTTTGGAGGTAAAATTAATACTTTTATTTCTTGAAAAAATAATTGATTTCTTAAAGCAAAAGTAGTAACTATCTATTAGGGAGTATATCCAAAAATGCTCTGGTAGAAATAAGAAATGTATAAAATTATTTGCAACTGGACTCTGAACTGTACAGTGTATGGACCTCTAAGAGTCTAAGCTTTTTTAGCTTAAGACCTAGAAAAGAGACTGACTCAGTTTATTTAGGCTAGGCTTCCTTTTTCATTGGGTCTAACCAAGTCCTGCTTAGTATCTTCATATTTTATTTATTTTACAGTTAAAAAAGGGAGAGTTCATTTCTCTAAAGCTTAGCAGTTATTAACAGCTGTCATTATTGAATGTTTAGAGTGTGCCAATCAAGAGTTTTTCATGATTATCTCATTTAATACTAACACTCATCTGGTGAGATATACACGTAAACTTATCTTCACTTAGGAAGCCAACGCTAAGAGTTGTTAAGGCATTTACTCAAGATTTCACATATAGGCAGTAAAACATAGGCCTCTCTGGTTGTACAGCTGTGCTTTTGCAACCACTCTGCTGTGCTGCCCCCTAAGAGGAGAACTGACCTGAGCCATTCACTGTATGTGACCTTTCCTCTTTGCCTCAACTGATGACCTCGGCTTTCCAAAAGGCGGGCAATCCTTAAGAAGAAAGTTTTCAGATGTCTGGTCCTACTCTATTGTCCACAGAGACTGAGAAAAAAGAATGAATATCTATTAGAAAAGAGTGAATATCTATTAGAAACCTAAGTTATATATAATTTAGAGTTGCATGTGTTCTTTGACCCAACAGAGCTATTTTTCTTGGTGTGAAATGAGGATGAAGACCATAAATTCAAAATGTGGGACTAATGTTTATTCTGTTTCTGTTTATTTTTTATTTTCCCATCTATGTTTTAAATCTGCATCCTGTATTATTTTGAATCATCCACTCTGTATAATATAGAACTAGACATTAAAGAGAAGCCACAAAATTTTAAAATATATATGTGAATTATTTTGTAAGTTATTCAGAGTGTTGTAAAAGTAGGGGAATATTTACTCTTAAGACTAAATATTTAGAAAATATACTGATACTAGTCGACTAAGGTAGAATGTAATTGTGGTAATAATGACTTGCTGCATTTTCAGAGCACTTTTAGTTTCTGAAACCTATGACTTACTTCATCTGATTACTCCCTTACAATAGGCTAGTGAAGCCTAGATACAAAATATTAATATGTTAATACCTCTACTTGGTAAATGAGAAAACTAAGTCACAAAAGATCAAGAGACTTGTTCCAAGTCACACAATTAGTAAAGTGTTGTCTGGCTGGAATTCAAATCCATGTCTATTAGTCCACATCTGAGTTTCTCTCAAAGCACTGCACTGCTTTCTTGGTGGATGAGGCAACTTTGGATTCTGAGCTTGTTTAGATTTTCTGATGGGTTGATTACATTCACATTGGTTAACCTACTCACTTTCAAGTCTGTATTAATGGATTATCCATAATTAGTAGCATGTTCATTTTCATAAACTTCCTTATGACCTGTAAAAATATTTTAAATTCATGTCTCTTGCTCACTTTTTAATGGGGTTATTTTCTCTTTGCTTGATGATTTAAGTTTCTTATAGACTCTGGATATTAGACCTTTGTCAGATACATAGTTTGTGAATATTTTCTCCCATTCTGTAAGTTGTCTGTTTATTCCCTTGATAGTTTCTGAACTTGTGAGTTCTGTGCAGAACCTCTTTACTTTAATTAGGTCCCCCTTGTCAAGTTTGGTTTTTGTTGCAATTGCTTTTGAGAACCTAGCCATAAATTATTTGCCAAGGCCAATATTGAGAAGAATACTTCTTAGGTTTACTTCTAGGATTTTTATAGTTTGAGGTATTACATTTAAGTCTTTAATCAAATATCTTGAGTTTCTTTTATATGGTGATAGATAGGAGTTCATTCTTTCTGCATATGAATAGCCAGTTATCCCAGCACCATTTATTGAATAGACAGTCTTTTCTTTTCTCCATTGCTTATTTTTGTTGAATTTGTCAAAGATCAGGTCGTTGTAGATGTGTGGCTTTATTTCTGGATTCTCTATTTTGTCCTATTTGTCTATGTGACTGTTTTTGTACCAGTATCATGCTGTTTTGGTTACCACAGCTTAGTAATATAGTTTGAAGTTGGGTAATGTGATGCTTCTGGCTTTGTTCTTTTGCTGAGGATTGCTTTGGCTATTTTGCTCTTCTTTGGTTCCATATGAATTTTAGAACAGACACTTCTCAAAAGAAGACATACAAATAGCCCATAAACATATGAAAAATGCTCATTATCTCTAGTCATCAGAGAGATGCAAATCAAAACCACAAGGAGACACCATCTCACACTAGTCAGAATAGTTTTTTTTTAAGTCAAAAAATAACAGATATTGGTGAGGCTACAGAAAAAAAGAGACAATTATACACTGTTGGTGGGAATGTAAATTAGTCTAGCCACTGTAAAGAGAAGTTTGGAGATTTCTCAAAGAACTAAGAGTTGAACTACAGTTTGACTCAGCAATCCCATCACTGAGTATACACCCAAAGGAAAATAAATTGTTCTACCTAAAGGACACATGCACCCATATGTTTATCACAGTACTATTCACGATAGCAAAAACATGGAATCAACCCAAGTGCCCATCAACAGTGGATTGGATAAAGAAAATGTGGTACATATACACCATGAAATATTATGCAGCCATAAAAAAGAATGAAATCTTGCCCTGTGCAGCAACATAGATGTAGCTGGAGGCTGTTGTCCTAAGGGAAATAATGCAGAAAGATAAAGAAAATGCTACATGTTCTCCCAAGTAGGAGCTAAGCATTGAGTACACATGGACATAAAGACAGAAATAATAGACCCTGGGTACTACTAGAGCGAAGAGAAAAGGAGGTGGGGGAAGGGCTAAAAAAACTACCTATGAGTACTATGCTCACTACCTGGGTGACGGATTCAGTCATACCCCAAATCTCAGCACCATGCAATATCCCTTTGTAACAAACCCGCATGTGTATCCTGATTTGCAAATAAAAGTTGATAAAAAAAATTAAATTGTTTTCTGCAAGCAATTTCAAGGTAATCAAAATGTCTTTGATGAATAATAAGTGACAATGAGAAGAAAATACTATATTTTTAATAAATTGTGTGTGTTAATAAGTGAGGTAATTCACCCACCAACCTGGGAGATGGTGCTCTCATCCCCACTCCACAGGCAAGTCTGGGAATCCAGAGGCCTTCGGTAGTTGCCTAGGATTAATCCCCTTTGCAAACATATATCTGGATTCAACATATTCTTGCTAGATTCCTGAGCCCGTGTTCTTCTCCTTCTACCACAAGGGGGTTAGAATTGAATTTTAGACATGATATTTTGTGACTATGATGCTTATTTTTAAACAAATATTGTACACATTCTTTGATTCTATTTTTAGAATTGGTTCTAACTTCTATTTAAAATGAAACAATAAAGCTTGCCAGGATGTATTAGTCTTCTTAAATGTGGGAGTGTTATAATATTTTAATACAAGAATCTACTTACTTGGCAACTTCATTTATCTGAAATATTTCTAGTACAAATAAATTAGCAGAAATGGTACTAAATGTACAATACAAAAGCATGCTGTTCATAACACTAAGTCATTTCATTATCTAGAACTCATTGACAGTTTGTGCGCATTTATAGCAAGTATGGTGATTTTTACTTTCCAACACATAGCAGGTTAGAAACCTCAAATTGGAAAACAGAGAAAAAAGCTATAAAAAGTGAGCTGAGAGACATATAAAGATGTAAATAATTGCAGAATAAGAAGGTTAAAAAATTGCCAAGATAGATACAAGTATTTTACATAGGGTAGCATATTGGTTTCATTTATGGAGGTTCATGTATCCATTTATTTCTTTATTGAAAAGTTTTATTTCATAAACCCCAGGCCTGAATGTATCACTATAATAATAACTAATGTTCATAATAACCATGAACAATTTAAACAGAAAAGTTAAAGTTGAATCACGGACTAGCAAGGCTGGAAGAGATCTTAGAAATGCATCATGGAGCTAAAGCTCTCATTTTTCAGATGAAGCTACTTAGTCTCAGAGAAGTGAAATAACTTCCCAAATCTTCCTACCTTGTCCCTGGAGAGTTTGGCAGAGCTAAACTCAGATAAATTCACTGCCTCCCTTTTCCAGTGGCATTATGTATTGAGGATGCTATTTAGAAAGTGCATTCCACGATGATCAGTCTTCACAAAGACTTCCATTGAAGAGAAAGTTATTTCTTTTGAATATTGGAGCCTGATATTCAAAAGAAATATACACTGAGTTCCTGTTAGTTTTAAAAGTCACTTCCATGGAACACCCCATACCCTCAGG
This sequence comes from Rhinopithecus bieti, assembly GCF_001698545.2. Classification (NCBI taxonomy): domain Eukaryota; kingdom Metazoa; phylum Chordata; class Mammalia; order Primates; family Cercopithecidae; genus Rhinopithecus; species Rhinopithecus bieti. The sequence goes on from NW_016805531.1 coordinate 3,005,507, forward strand.
AAATGAGGTAAATGTGTTGTTGCTGTATGTTAAATTTTTAACTACCATGGACAAATAGGTCACCCATCTCTTGCTCCTTTTGAATAATCCCATGGGCCTCTATTACAGGAGAAAATGAGATGGAGAATTTGTAACTGAGCAATACACACTTTGGTCCTCTGAAATGGATGGAGGTGACTTAATTTTCTCACAGCAGTCGGAGGGCATCAATTAGAAATGAAGGAAAGGTCAAGATGAGAAAGCAGAAATAATTAAAATAAAGGGAAAATTAACCTGAGTGCCAGGGACTCATTACTGAAGTTGAAAAAGAAAGCAGAGTAGAGGAGAAGCAGGATCGGAATCACGTTAATATTAAATAGGAAGGAAATACAGGAGGCGAGCGTGAGGGAGGAAATGAATTCCAAAAAGTGCAAAACAAATTTAAAAAGCTTAGATTATTTTCTGACTATCTTTAGTTATTATAAAGGCTTTGGTAATTTAAAAGAGAGAGAAAGAGAAGAATGAGAGAAAAGGAAAAGAAACAGAAAAAGAAGGAAAGAAAAAAAAGATGAACTAGTTGCTGCTCTGCCTTTTATGACTACTTTTTCTAGACCTTCATCTGAACACCTATCCCCTGTTCCAATCTGTCTCTCTCCAAGCTCCAAGCCTCCTGCCCTGAGGCAAGACCTAGATTTCAGGAGTTAGAGAAATGGCTCCCAGCCAAAAATGCCATCAGAAGTCGGCACATCCTGCTCAAGTGCCCTGGCTGAGATCAGCACTCCTGAGTTTTCCCCAGCGCTTATTTCAGTACAGCATCACTTACCAACAACTCAAGCAGTGACCAGGGCCACAGGCATTTCTGGGGCACATCAGGCTGGGTCAGAGCACATAAATCCTAAAGGAAAGTGACACGCTTTCAGCACACAGAGGTTGCAGTGCTAGTATTAATACTATACGGACAGACAGAGAAGGAGAGAGAGAGAGAGAAGAGAGCGTAAGTAGGAACCCAGATTCTAACACCACTTCAGACTACAGGGATGGTCTGAATGTTCAAATATGTGAGGTAAATTCAATTAAAATTACCCAGCTGTTCAAAATGGCCTGGCTATTCAAGTTGGTTACAGTTCTCTAATCTCTCTTCTTTTGTGACTTTATCACTTCTACCCATAGGTTTTTCTCACCCTGAATTATTTCCTATACAAAAAAACAAAAGGAATAACAACTTTACATAGCTACTTTTCTTCCTCTGCTTCACTGGAAAACTCTGAAAATGTACTTAGCTTCTCGGATGGTCTCCTTACACAGTCTGATGCCTCTTCTCTCTCTCAAGCCTTAGCACTCGGGTTTCAGCACCATCATCCCACTGCAACTGCTTTTGCTTCAGACTGTCTAGTCTCTGCTCAGACCTTACCTGACAAGCCCCACCAACAGCAACATGATATTGGCCATGACATTTTTCTTGAAGTTCTTTCTTTTTTAATTTCTCTAACTATTATTCTGGTTTATCTGCTGTCTCTTTGATTAATATTGCTCTTTTCTGAGATTCCTCTTTTCACACCACCTAGCAGGTGTTGAAGTTCTCTAGAGTCCGGCCCTTTGCATTCTCCCTCTCCATCCATTCACTTCCATCTGTCAATGCTGAAGGAACACTTTGGGATGACTTCATCCACAGGCTGATAGGAAGATGATTCAGGAATTCCACGTTCCACATTCAGATAGAACAATGTTCAGAGGATAGAAGAAACCGTTTTTTTCTTGTAATCTTTTATGAGTACACATTTCTTCAGAAGCTAGTCAACAGAATTCCAACCTCATTTAATGGCCAGAATGGAATCACATGACAACAAACATTTATTGAACCAATGACAGACAAGAAGAATGGAGCTTCTGTGGTGGTTAATACTACCCATCTTGAGAAGGAATTATATTTGTCACAGTCCTAGCCAGAGAGTTTAATAAACGATATTTTACGTAAGTGCAGTCAAGTATAGGAAAACCACAAGAGATAGAGTTTTCTGGTTGTAAGGGTACCCTTGAAGCGGGCAGGGAGGTTTGCCACCCTTAGATGTGAAGGAGAAAAAGGGAGACAGTTGTATGAGGACATTCCCTGAGTGGAAATTTGGTCTTTGGCACAATTTTTTTTTGGTTCAATTTGTTGATCTTTTGTGTGTTGATTTGTAATGTAATCTTGTATCCAGCATATAGATTTCATTTGAATTTTAATAGTTTGTAGATTTTTATGTGTATGTGTATGCGTGTGTGTCCCTGTATCTCATATCTGCAAACAATCACATACTGTATTATTGCTTCCAATCTGTATACATCTTATTTATTCTTCTAAAATTTCTGAATCGGACAGAATTTCTGTGCTGTGTTGAAAAGTATACTGGATAGCAGTCACTTGTGCCTTATTCCAACTTTAAACAGAATGCATCTAATTTTTCCCCATTATGTTTGTTATTTTCTCTGGGTTTTTTTTAGATAACCTCATCATCTCCTTTCTATTCCCAATGGCTTTTCTTAGTTTAATCCCTCATTATCTCTCCCTGGGAATATTGCAGTAGCCTCCTAACTAATTTATCTGCCTCCAGCCTCATACCCCACACATTGGTCTTCTGCATTGTGATCAAGGTATATTTATGAAATGCAAATCCGATCATGACTCTACATGCTTACAATTTCTTATTAACCTTGCAAGATGTATATAACACACAAGTCCAGGTTCCTGATTTAAAAAAGCCAACCCTCCTGTATCAGTCAGAACTTCATCTCACATAACTTCCTGTTAGAGAGAAGAATATAAGGTGTCTACAAAATAAGAGCACCTTAATGTTTACCAGAAAAAGCTGCCTCTTTCAAGCCTAAGTTGTCACTACTCTTCGCAAACAGCCTTCTGAAAATGGTGTTCTGTAAGATTTCTCTCCCCTATTTTTACCCCAAGTTCTCCTCCCTTCCTTTTCACAAGGTATACCCTCATTACCTGTGATCATAAAATCTCCACTCCATTGCCAACAAAATTTGATTCTCAAATGGATTTTAAGTTGTACCCTTATATGTCAGGAAGCCTAAGATTTTTATATGCAAAGGAATTGAAATGTGATAGCAACCCAGACACTACTAACTAGTGAGAATTCTACCTTTCCTTTGTTGGTAAGCAGCATAGTTTTAGATTAAATTTTAAGGTTTTGATTTTGGTCTTTTTTCCACAACGCTCTCCTTCTAACTTAAGCTATTTTCACAACCCCCTTTGGCATGTTAAGCTTCTATAATATCAACATATGGACATTTCCATAACAAGCTATGCTAGGTCAAGCCTCCTCTGTTTTCACATGTGTGTTCCTATGCCTGCCTGAATTATCCTTTCTCTGAAAGCCTATTCTTTTACAAACCTCACTTTATGTCATTTCTTCCTGGAAGCCTTCTCTTTGAACCCCAAGGATTAGGGGATCCTTTTCCCTGTATCATTTCTGTACATTTTACATATTTTACCGTACTTTTTATACTATATTCTAACTTCTTTACTGAGACTGTTACACACAATTTGACCCAAAGGGAGCTTTCAACACTTTTGATGAATAAATTAATGAGTGCATAAATGAATGCATGAATATTTTAATTATTTTTTTTTTTTTTTTTTTTTTTTTTTGAGGCACAGATCTGGCAGAGTTCTTGGCCCTAATTCAATATTCTGTATATGTTTCTTCTTTCTTGGTTCACTGGGCAATAGCGGCAGGTCTCTCCCATGCAAAGCCATCCCAATACCATCCAGAGGACCTTCAGAAGCATAGCAGCCTCAGTCACTCAGGGACATTCCAAACTGAGTCCTGGAAACATTCAACTTCTCTTCAGTCTTTGCCTTGCCAGCACCTTTATTATTCTGGGAAATTAGAAAACTGATGCCTTAACCACTGCTGAGGAGCTCCCATTTTAGAATAATCTAACTGGAGAAGATGGAAGCCCAGAGCAGAAAATGCCACCTGTCCTGACTGTGGGGTGGGGGACTGCCCTAAATGAAAATACTGTTGAGATGATTGGGAGCAGGTGTGCTGGGGAAGCTACCAACAACTGAGAGCTAAAGTGTCTAACTCTACACTTGGAACAGGAGAAGCCAGACGTGGAACTAGATGAAGTGTGCCAGTCTCATTTAATTATCACAACAGGCCTCCAAAGTCAATATTATTCCCATTTTATAGATGAGGACCCTAGGGCTGAGTGAAATCAACTCATTTAATGAAGGTTATGTAGACAGTAACTTTCTAAGCCAAGCTACAAAATTAGGTCTGGTCTTATTCCAAAGAATTCATTGTTTTATCAGTGTTATTTTCTTAACCCTGTACTACAACACACTTTTATCTGAAAGCAGAAGTGGCTTCGGCCCTCACCATCCTCAACCACCCCACTCCCCAGCATACCTAAGCTGGTAGCCTGCTTCAATACATCAAATTATTTCTATAAAAGAGAGAACTCAGCAAGCATTAAATGCCAGATGTCATCAAACTGACCACCCCACCTCTAGGTATCAAGAAGCAAGAACAAGAACAATTAGATTATAGTGATTGATGTCAGACTAAAAAAAGAGGCAAGAAGGTGGTGTGATACTTTTAAAAGAGGGCAGTGGTAGTTTAAAAACAACATGAATCAGAATTTTAGCTGAACTATAATTTCTGTAATTTAGTGAATAAAAAAGAAATTAAAAGAAATTAAACTTCTATTCATGTCTAGCTCCAAAAAGTTTTGATTGTCATATTACATTTTCTGTTGCATAGAAATACAAAATTAGGGATTCATTCTAGATTGGTAATAGTAATTCAAGGCTATCATGTGAAAGAAGTATTTGAAAAAAAAAGAGTATTTGTATTTTGCCAGATCGCAGTGGCAGAACTAAAACCAATAAATGGAAGCGTCAGGGATTACAATAAAAGAAAACACTCTACTATGAACAGACCTGTCCAAAGGTGAAATGAGTTACTTCAGTGAGACTGCCTCTGCAGAGATTTTCAAGGGTAACTGGGACAGCACTTAACTGGGGCATTTCAAAAAGGTACAAGTCTCCAGTTGCGCAGGATTACATGATGTCTAAGGACTTTTCCCAATTTGTTATTCTTTTGTTTTAGAACAGGTGAAAAGATTTCCACTTTCTCTGCTATTGTTTACACATCTTATATTTATTTGGAAATGATGTACTACCATATTAGCCATTTATTTTTGCATGTACTTGATTTGTGCCTATAGCCTTCATGTTGCCTCTCATTAATGTTGAATGTTAGGAGAAGGTGTTTACCAGTGTTAACTAGCTGCACTTGACTTATTCTGTATTATGGTGGGCATCACACATCTTGAGCAAGTCTATTGCTAGGCTAAGTTAATTATTTATACTAAATAAAATAAAATTTGCATCATTCTGAGCAAACTATCGCAAGGACAGAAAACCAAACACTGCATGTTCTCACTCATAGGTGGGAATTGAACAATGAGAACACTTGGACACAGGATGAGGAACATCATACTCTGGGGCCTGTCATGGGGTGGGGGGAGGGGGAGGGATAGCATTAGCTAATCCCTAATGTAAATACCTAATGTACCTAATGTAAATGACGAGTTAATGGGTACAACACACCAACATGGCACATGTGTACATATGTAACAAACCTGAAAGTTGTGCACATGTACCCTAAAACTTAAAGTATAATAAAAATAAATAAATAATTTGAAAAACTTGAAGAATCCAGGAATAAAATTGCTCTTGAAAATGACTCATGCTGTAATATTTATTTTTGAAAATAAATGTAAAATCCGTTTCCACTCACATATTATTGGACATTACCCTAGTTCTTACCTTGCTTTTGAAAATCCTGGTTTACACCTGGCAATTAATAAGCCTCTTGGTTGCTTATTTTCATAGATTCACATAAATACTAAGGAGCATAAAACTTTCTTCATCTTATATCTTCTTCATAAAATGATAACATTTAAATCGAGTATTTAAATGCCATATATAAAGCAATATTCTGCTTCCTAAGGACAGAATTTTATTTAAAACTCTGTTTCCTGGTTCTTAACTATCCCCCTTTCCCATTTCTCTGTCTTTCACTTTTTTCACTCTCGTGCAGGCATACCTATGAGATATTGTGAGTTCAGCTCCAGACCACTACAATGAAGGAAGTATCTCAATAGAGCAAGTCACACAAACTTCTTTAGCTTCCCAATGCATATAAAAGTTATGTTTATGCTATCCTGTAATCTACTAAGTGTGCAATAGCATGTGTCTGAAAATAATGTACATACCTGAATTTAAAAATACTTTATGGCTAAAATAAGCTAATGATTATCTGAGCCTTCAGAGTGTGATCATCTTTTTGCTGGTAAAGAGGCTTGCTTCATTGTTGACGGCAGCTGACGATCACAGGGGAGACTGCTGAAATTTGGGATGGCTGTGGCAATTTCTTAAAACAAAACAACAATAAAATATGCTGCAGCAATTGACTCTTCCTTTCACACACATAAAATGTTTCTCTATAGCATGTGATGCTCTTTGGTAGCATTTTACCCACAGTAGAACTTCTTTGAAATTGGGGTCAACCTTCTCAAATCCCATTGCTGCTATATCAGCTAAGTTTATGCACTATTTAAAATCCTATGTTGTCATTTCAATAATGTTCTCAGCATCTGCACCAGGAGTAGACTTCATCTCAAGAAACCACATTCTTTGCTCATACATAAGAAGCAACTCCTCATCTTTTCAAGGTTTGTCATGAGATTGCAGCAATTCAGTCATATCTTCAGGCTCCATTTCTAATTCTAGTTTGCTTTCTATTAATATTTCTACCACATCTGCAGTTACTTCCTCCAGTGACATCTTGAACCCCTCAAAGTTATCAATGAGGGCTGGAACTCACTTCTTCTAAATTCCTATTTATGTAGATCTTTTGACCTTCTACCATGAATTACAAATTGTCCCGACCTGCAGGACAGTCGAACGGGCCCTGGAAGGGGGAGTGGGAATGGAGGAGACAAGAAAACACAAGAAATGGAGACAAGACAAACAGCCTGATCAAGTCTCGTTTATTGAGTGTAGGGTCATGCCTTATATAGGCTGGCAGGGGAAGAGGTTGGGCCAGGGCGGTGATAGGGGCCGGATCTTCTCAAATTACAATCGCGCATGCGCCGTGGGTTTGTACTTTTCCCGGGCGCGGGATCGCACCTGCGCCCTGGGCTGCATATCTTCCTGGGCGGGAAAATGTTTGCGCGCGTGCGGGAAAGGTTGGCGCGCGCGGGAAAGGTTGGCGCGCG
>NW_016805531.1:3014756-3018548 GCF_001698545.2 Rhinopithecus bieti
TNCTNAGTGTCCCGACCTGCAGGACAGTCGAACGGGCCCTGGAAGGGGGAGTGGGAATGGAGGAGACAAGAAAACACAAGAAATGGAGACAAGACAAACAGCCTGATCAAGTCTCGTTTATTGAGTGTAGGGTCATGCCTTATATAGGCTGGCAGGGGAAGAGGTTGGGCCAGGGCGGTGATAGGGGCCGGATCTTCTCAAATTACAATCGCGCATGCGCCGTGGGTTTGTACTTTTCCCGGGCGCGGGATCGCACCTGCGCCCTGGGCTGCATATCTTCCTGGGCGGGAAAATGTTTGCGCGCGCGCGGGAAAGGTTGGCGCGCACGGGAAAGGTTGGCGCGCGGGAACAGTTTTGGCGCGCGCGGGAGAAACTTAGGCGCGCGCGGGAGAAACTTAGGTGCGCGCGGGAAAAGCTTTGGGCGCGCGCAGGAAGGGTTTATAAATAAAGAACCCGGGAATGCGCCCTCTTGTCTCCGCTTTGCGGAGATCAAGCAACAGAGGTCGGCTAATTCCGGGCCTCATGGCTCCGGACAACAAATGGTCTTAATGGCATCTAGAATGCTGAATCCTCCCCAAAAGGTTTTTATTGACTTTGCCCAGATCCATCGGATAAATCACTACCATGGCACATATAATATGATGAAATGTATTTCTTAAATAGTAAAAGTTGAAAGTCACATTACTCCTTGATCCATGGGCTGCAGAAGGGATGCTGTGGAAGCAGGCATGAAAACAGCATTCATCTCCTTGTACATCTCCATCAGGGCTCTTGGGTGACTAGGTGCATTGTCACTGAGCAGCAATATTTTGAAAGGAATCCTTTGGTCTGAGAACTAGGGCTCAACAGCGGGCTTAAATTACTCAGTAAACTATTCAGTAAACAGATTTGCTTTCATCCACACTTTGTGATTCCATTGATAGTGCACAGGCAGAGTACATTTAGCATAATTCTTAAGGACCCTGAGATTTTCAAAATGGTAAATAAGCATTGGCTTAACTCAAAGTCACCAGTTGGATTAGTCCCTAATGAGAGAGTCAGCCTGTCCTTTGAAGCTTTGAAGAAAGGCATTGAGTTGTCCTCTGTAGCTACAAAAGTCTTAGATACCATCTTCTTCCAATAGAAGACTGTTTCATCTACATTGAAAATCTGTTGTTTCACTGTAGCCACCTTTATCAGTTATTTTAACTAGATTTTCTGAATAACTTGCTGTAGCTTCTACATCAGCACTTGGCTGCTTCATCTTGCCCTTTTATGTTATGGAGATGACTTATTTCCTTAAACCTTATAAAAACCAACCTCTGCTAGCTTCAAACTTTTCTTCTGAAGCTTCCTTGCCTCTCTCAGCCTTCACTGAATTGAGGAGAATTATGGCTTGCTCTGGATTAGACTTTGACTTAAGGAAGATAATGTTGTAGCTGGTTTGATTTTCTTTCCAGACCAATAAGACTTTCTCCCTATCAGTAATAAGACTGTTCATTTTCTTATGAGTTGTTTGTTCACTGGAGTAGCACTTTCAGTTTTCTTCAAGAATACCTTTGCATTCACAACTTGACTAAATGTTTGACACAAGAGGCCTAGCTTTGGCCTATCTCAGCTTTTGACATGCCTTCATCACTAAGCTTCATCGTTTCTAGCTTTCTACTTAAAGTCAGAAACATGCAACTCTACCTTTCACTTGAACACTTAGAGGTCATCGCAGATTTATTAGTTGGCCTAATTTCAATAATGCTGTTCTCAGGAAATAGGCAGGCTGAAGTAGAGAGAAGGAAAATGGAGCAGTCAGACACACATGACATTTATCAAGTAAGTTCATTGTTATGGCACCCCAAAACAATTACAGTGGTAACATCAGAAATCACTGATCACAGATCACCATAGCAGATATAATAATAATGAAAATGTTAGCAATATTGTGAGAATTACCAAAATGTGACACAGAGACACAAAGTGAGCACACGCTGCTGGGAAAATGGTAGCAACAGACTTGCTTGATGCAGGGTTGCCACAAACCTTCAATTTATATTAAAGAAAACACACATACACATAATATCTGCAAGGTGCTATAAAGCAAAAGGCAATACATTGAATTATATTATTGTATGTGTGTTTATGTGTTTGTATGTATATGTGTACACGATATAGTTTGGATGTTTGTCCCTTCCAAATCTCATGTTAAAATCTCCCATCCCAATGTTGGAGGTGGGACCCTGTGGAGATGTTTGGGTCATGTGGGTGGAACCCTCATGAATAGCTTGGTTCCTTTCCCACAGTAATGAGTAAGTTCTGCTCTCTTAGTTCACAAGAGAGCTGATTGAAGAGCCTGGCATTTCTTCCCTTCTTTCTCTTATTCTCTCTCTCTCATGTGGCGCACCTGCTCCTCTTTTACGTTCTACCATGAGGAAAAGCTTCCTGAGGTCCCAACCTGAAGCAGATGCTGGCGCCATGCTTCTTGTACAGTTAGCAGAACTGTGAGCCAAATAAACCTCTCTTCTCGTAAATTACCCAGTTTTCGGTATTCCTTTATAGGGATGCAGAATGGACTAATATAGTACATGAGTACATACACATACACATGCATACATATATGGCTATATAATATGTACTTATATTCCTATGAACATATGTATTTCATATATCACTTATGAATTCTAATTTATATAAATTAAGACAAATTATAATGAATACAAAGAGTGAGAATTGGGATATCTTTGTATGTTTTAATTTTATTTAAGTTTAATACATAATTTTAAAAATATTCACTTCCATTAACACGTATTTAACTTTTATTGTGATCTTTGGGCTTAATTATTGACAAGGCAAATGTTTTTGTCTTATTAGAGCTTACAATATTGAGATGAAGAGAGACAACTAAAAGTCCAGTATCAGTATTGGTGATAATTCCTCCAATAAGGGAAGTCAAAGTGTATTAGAGAATTACCTAACTTGGGCCCTGGGAGGTTGGAAATGGTGCCAGTAAGGTTTCCAGGGGAAGGGATGGCTCAGTGGAAACCTGAAGGGTGAGTGGCAATGAGTGAAGGCAAGAGGCCTAGAAACTCACGTGCAGAAGTCACAAAAGAAAGATAAAGCAAAGAGCATTCAAGGAACTGGAAGAAGCTAAGTATAAATGTGCTAGAAGATTGAGAAAGCAAAGTAAGTGGGCATGAAAGAGTATAGACAGTTACATCAAATATTAAGCAAGCAAACAATAAAGCCACAAGATTAACTCCACAGTTTAAGACTCTTGGTGAATTTTCACATGTGTACGTTACATGCCTATGCTCTCCAGTTTTCCCAAATTCAGCCAGCAGCATTTTCTGTTTCATTAGCTCCAAGAATGGTGGTGCCCTCCACCCAGTTGCCCCTGCTTAATTTCAACACCTCATCAGGTCTGCAAGACCTTCCAATTCTTCCTCCTAAATGTTTCCTGTATCTTCAACTTCTCACGTCATCATAATTACCACTTACTTTGTTTATCCTTGTTTATTGCAACAGCCAAGAAGCCTTCTTGCTTTTGGTTTATCCTTTCCCTTGCCAGTTCATGCCTATGGTAACATCTACTCAACTGGAGGCAGAATGGTGCAGTGTGGAGAGCACTGGGATTCAAGAAGAGAAAATGAGAGATCTCCCACCAAAATTCTGATGTGTGACTAAGAGTCAGACATCCTAAATGTGGTTGATATACCCAGCCAAATATGGTACGGAAAACATGAAGACAACATCTCTCCAATGTCTCTTTTCCTACATTCAACACCACTACCACCACTCCCCCCCACCCCCACCCCCACTCCC
>NW_016805531.1:3020605-3022854 GCF_001698545.2 Rhinopithecus bieti
ATTGTCCTTGGTTTTACAATGATAAATGGAAAACATTAAAATTCTCCAATTGAACAAAGTATGCAAGGATTTTTATGTTGTGTGTTTTTGTTAAAACAGTGAGAGCAAAATAACTTACTGGAATATAAAGATAAGAGCTGAATGAGCATGCCACTAATGGAGAAAGGGGGTATTTTCACAGAATCAGTATTTTTCCCCATCCCGTCTCCACTTGATGTCAATTAAAACATACCATTGACTGTTTAGTTAAAAAAAAAAATGCAATATGCTTGTGCACATATACCAGTTACTTTATGTACAATAAAGGAATGGGGAAGGGGGAAATGAAAGAATAGAGAAAACTATACGGTAGTAGTCAGGATGTGGTGGAACCAAATTGCAGTTTTCTAATTGAGAATGTAATCTTCGTCTTTAAAGAACAGAGTTCTGGAGTAAAGAAGCAGGTTCCCTTTTCAGTAGACACCTCCCATCTGCTGTTGGAACACATCAATTGTATCTTCATCCTCCATTTCCAACTGTGCAGGTGTGTCTGTTTCATTGATTGGTTGCCCGTGGAATCGGAATCTGATCTGCCTCATTGACAATCCCTGTCGTTCACAATAGGCTTTCATTAGTTTACTATGTGGTGTATGCCTCTTAATCTTAAACTGCACCACAGAACCATCCTGCCCCGCCACCTTCAAATTAATATGATCGTTGTTCTCAGTCTTGACTCCTTCCTTGGGCTTTTCGTCGACCATGACGAGCGCCAGAGTCTCCTCAGCTGCCGCGTCACAAAAGAGGTACCAGGTCCTCACCAAATGAGCACACAAGCAGCACCAGGAGCCCCAATCCACTTTTTAAATTGCAAAATCTGCCCTTTTAACTTGTTCAATTCCATGGGTTTTGTCAAATGTACACAGTGATGTTAACTCTGCTACAATCATGATGGAAAATATTTCCATCATCCCAGAAAGTTCTCACATGTCGCTTTGTAATCAGTTGTCTCCTTCCACCCATGGAACTCTGGCAACCACTGACTTTTTCCCCTTTCCTAGCATTTCATATAAGCAAAATTATAGAATACGTAATATTTTGTTACTGAATTATTTTATGATTCTTTATATGATGTTTTTGAGTTTCAATCATGATGTGAATATAAAGAGCTTGTTCCCTTTTATTGCTGAATTGCATTCTGTAGTATATGTAATCCAAAATTTGTCTCTTCTGAAGTTGGTCAACATGTGGATTGTTTCTAGTTTTTGATTATTATGAATAAAACTGCTATCTGTGAACATTCCTTCACAAATCTTGGTGTGCACATATCCTCTTATTTCCCTTGTGTAATGTTTAGACGTGAAATTTCTAGGTAGTTTGGGAAGTGTGTTTAATTTTGTTTTCACACTAGTTCTGCATAGTTGCCAACACTTAGAATTTTCTATCTCTTTTATTTTGGCTATTGTAATGAATATATAGTGACATTTTATTGTGGTTTGAATTTTTATTTTTATAATGACAGATTATGCTAAGCATCTTTTCATATGCTTATTTTCCATCTGTATCATTTAGTAAAATGTCTATTTAAATTTCTTTTTTTTTTGTTTGTTTCTTTTTTTGTTTTTTTATACTTTAAGTTCTAGGGTACATATGCACAACGTGCAGGTTTGTTACATATGTATACATGTGTCATGTTGGTTTGCTGCACCCATTAACTCGTCATTTACATTAGGTATATCTCCTAATGCTATCCCTCCCCTCTCCCCCTATCCCACAACAGGCCCCGGTGTCTGATGTTCCCCATCCTGTGTCCACGTGTTCTCATTGTTCAATTCCCACCTATGAGTGAGAACATGCAGTATTTGGTTTTCTGTCCTTGCAATTGTTTACTCAGAATAATGGTTTCTAGCTTCATCCATGTCCCTACAAAGGACATGAACTCATCCTTTTCTATGGCTGCATAGTATTCCATGGTGTATATGTGCCACATTTTCTTAATCCAGTCTATCATTGATGGACATTTGGGTTGGTTCCAAGTCTTTGCTATTGTGAATAGCGCCACAATAAACATAAGTGTGCATGTGTCTTTATAGCAGCATGATTTATAATCCTTTGGGTATATACCCAGTAATGGAATGGCTGGGTCAAATAGTATTTCCAGTTCGAGATCCTTGAGGAATTGCCACACTGTCTTCCACAATGGTTGAACTAGTTTACAGTCCCACCAACAGTGTAAAAGTGTTCCTATTTCTCCACATCCTCTCCAGCACCTG
>NW_016805531.1:3025973-3065057 GCF_001698545.2 Rhinopithecus bieti
AGCTCTTGTAAAGCAGGCCTGGTGGTGACAAAATCTCTCAGCATTTGCTTGTCTGTAAAGGATTTTATTTCTCCTTCACTTATGAAGCTTAGTTTGAATGGATATGAAATTCTGGGTTGAAAATTCTTTTCTTTAAGAATGTTGAATATTAACTCCCACTCTCTTCTGGCTTGTAGAGTTTCTGCCGAGAGATCTGCTGTTAGTCTGATGGGCTTCCCTTTGCGGGTAACCCAACCTTTCTCTCTGGCTGCCCTTAACATTTTTTCCTTCATTTCAACTTTGGTGAATCTGACAATTAGGTGTCTTGGAGTTGCTCTTCTTGAGGAGTATCTTTGTGGCGTTCTCTGTATTTCCTTAATTTGAATGTTGCCCTGCCTTGCTAGGTTGGGTAAATTCTCCTAGATACTATCCTGAAGTGTTTTGCAATTTAGTTCTGTTCTCCCCGCCACTTTCAGGTACACCAATCAGACGTAGATTTGGTCTTTTCACATAGTCCCATATTTCTTGGAGGCTTTGTTCATTTCTTTTATTCTTTGTTCTCTAAACTTCTCTTCTCACTTCATTTCATTCATTTGATCTTCAATCGCTGATACCCTTTCTTCCAGTTGATCAAATTGGCTACTGAAGCTTGTGCATATGTCATGTAGTTCTCGTGCCATGGTTTTCAGCTCCATCGGGTCATTTAAGGTTTTCTCTACACTGTTTATTCTAGTTAGCCATTCGTCTAATCTTTTTTCAAGGTTTTTAGCTTCTTTGCCATGGGTTCGAACATCCTCCTTTAGCTCGGGGAAGTTTGCTATTGCGATCGTCTGAAGCCTTCTTCTCTCAACTCATCAAAGTCATTCTCTGTTCAGCTTTGCTCCATTGCTGGCAAGGAGCTATGTTCCTTTAGACGAGAAGAGGCGCCCTGATTTTTAGAATTTTTGGCTTTTCTGCTCTGGTTTCTCCCCATCTTTGTGGTTTTATCTACCTTTGGACTTTGACGATGGTGACGTACAGATAGGGTTTTGGTGTGGATGTCCTTTCTGTTTGTTAGTTTTCCTTCTAACAGGACCATCAGCTGCAGGTCTTTGGGAATTTGCTAGAGACCCTGGAACTTTGCTCCAGACCCTGTTTGCCTGGGTATCACCAGCAGAGGCTGCAGAGCCGCAAATATTGCACAATGGCAAATGTTGCTGTCTGATTGTTCCTCTGGAAGCTTCCTCTCAGAGGTGCACCCAGCTGTATGAGGTGTCAGTAGTCCCCTACTGGGAGGTGCCTCCCAGTTAGGCTATTCGGGGGTCACGGACCCACTTGAGGAGGCAGTCTGTCCTTTCTTATATCTCAAACTCTGTGCTGGGAGAACCACTACTCTCTTCAAAGCTGTCGGACAGGGACGTTTAAGTCTGCAGAAGTTTCTATTGCCTTTTGTTCAGCTATGCCCTGCCCCCAGAGGTGGAGTCTACAGAGGCAGGCAGGCCTCCTTAAGCTGAGGTGGTCTCCACCCAATTGGAGCTTCCCAGCTGCTTTGTTTACCTATATAAGCCTCAGCAATGGCGGGCGCCCCTCCCCTAGTCTCACTGCCACCTTGAAGTTCGTTCTCAGACTGCTATGCTAGCAATGAGCGAGGCTCCGTGAGCGTGGGACCCTCCAAGCCAGGTGTTGTGCCGTTTGCTAGGACAATTGGAAAAGCACAGTATTAGGGTGGGAGTGACCCAATTTTCCAGGTGCCGTCTATCACCACTTCCCTTGGCTAGGAAAGGGAATTCCTCGACCCCTTGTGCTTCCTGGGTGAGGCGATGCCTCACCCTGCTTTGGCTCATGCTCCGTGGGCTGCACCCACTGTCTTGCACCCACTGTCCTACAAGCCCCAGTGAGATGAACCCAGTACCTCAGTTGGAAATGCAGAAATCACATGTCTTTTGCATCGCTCATGCTGGGAGTTGTAGACTGGAGTTGTTCCTATTCGGCCATCATGGAACCTCCTCTTAAATTTCTTATAAATGTTTAAGTGTATTTTTTGTTCCATTTGATTTTTAAGTTACAAAAGTTATTTATGTGTGTGAGCAATTAGATTTGTCTTAAATAAAATCTAATACAAATTTGAGTCTTAAGTAATTACTGAATAATGCTATTTTCCAATAATTGTCATGTTACTGTTTGTATTGCATATCAAAATATTACTATTTTATTTTGTTTTTTGAGATGAAGTTTTGCTCTTGTTGCCCAGGCTGGAGTGCAGTGGCGTGATCTTGGCTCACTGCAACCTCCGCCTTCCAATTTCAAGCAATTCTCAGCAATTCTCCTGCCTCAGCCTCCTAAGTAGCTGAGATTACAGGCACCCACCACCATGCCTGGCTAATTTTTGTATTTTTAGCAGAGATGGGTTTCACCACGTTGGCCAGGCTGGTCTCAAACGGGATCCGCCTGCCTGGGCCTCCCAAAGTGCTGGGATTACAGGTGTGAGCCACTGCGCCCAGCTGACATACCAAATTATTTTTAACTTTTTGTTATAAGTTTTCTGAAATAAAAGCATAAAAAGTAAGTAAAATAGTACATGGAAACCCCATGGACCTATCATTCAGATTTTACAAATATCAACATTCTGCCATTTGTGTTTTTTCTGTGCTTTCAACCATTTTGTATCTACAGTTTGAATATCATTAGTAGTATTAGTGGTATTATTTCAATTTTTTGAGGTAAAATTCACCTATAATAAAATACACAAACATGAAATGTACACTTCAAAAAACTGAATAGAACTGAGTAATGCACAATTCACACCTCATAACTTAGGGCCTTCTTGCCTCTCCTTAAAGCTTTGTTCTATTCCATTCCACTTGTGACCCTTATCCCAAACCAGATAACCAGTATTCTGATTTCCTTTTTGCCCTGGATAAGGTTTTCTTCTTCTAAAACTTTACAAAAATGAAATCATTCAGCATGTACTCTTCTTGTCTTTCTTTCACTCTACACATTCTAGCCATTTTATAGGAATTCAGTGATAAATCATTTTAATTTGTTGAGTAATTTTTCATGTATTTATTGGCCATGCATATAACTCAATTTGTTACTCGTCTGTCCATGTCTTCTGCCCATATTTTGAACCATGGGAATTATGAATCTATTCTGGATACAAGTCCTTTGTCAAATATATGTTTTGTGAATACATATTTTTGAATATTTTATATACTTTTTTTTGCCTATTTAATGTTTGTAATATTAATAAAAATATTCTTGTATGCTGCATTATAGATTTGGATTTTAGGCCTCTGAGCTATCACAAATTAATTTTTGTGCATGACGTTACTAGGAGCTGAACATTTTTCTTTGCATATGGATGTTCATTTGATCCAGCACCATTTATTGACAAGACTGTCATTTTCTTATTGAACTAAATTGACATCTTTATTGAGATTGAATTTGCCATATAAACATGGGTTCATTTGGACACTCCATTCTATTTCATTGATTTATTTGTTTATCTTTGTGATGGTGCTATGTTATCTTGATTAAATTAACCTAGAGTAATTTTTAGAGTCAAGTAGTGCAAGCCTTGCAGGTTTTTTCTTTTTTGTTTTCTCTAAGATTGTTTTGCAAATACTAGGTTCTTTGCATACTCATGTACATTTTAATACAAGCTTATTGATTTCTATAAAAATGGCTGTTGGAATATAATTAAAATGTAATGTTAATTTGGGGATAATGAATATTTTAATAATATTGTATCTTCCAAACTATAATTGATGTTTTCAGCACATTTGAGAAGTTTCCAGCCATTATTTCCCCAATTTGTTGTTATTCTGCTCCATTCTCTCTTGCCTTGACTTCTGGAACTCAAATTACATGTACATTAAACTTCTTGTTATTGTCCCACAGATCTCTGAAGTTCTGTTCAAGTTTCTTCCGTTTTTCATTTATGTGTTCTTTTGAATAGATAATTTCTAGTGATAAGTCTTCAAGTTTACCAATTCCTTCTTTTGCTATCTGAAATTTGTTTTAAGCCCCTCCAGTGAATTTTTCATTTCAATTACTGTATTTGGGGGTCTATAATTCCCACTTTGCTCTTTTTTTATAGTTTTTATTTCTGTGCTGAGATTCCCCATCTGTTCATCTATTATACACATATTTCCCTTTAAGAACTTAAACATGTTTGTAAGAGCTGTTTGAAGTATTTGTCTGCTCATTGCAACACCTGGTTTACCTGGAGGTTTGTTTCCATTAATTGTTTCATGAGTGAGGGTCACATTTTCCTTTATTTTTACATATCTAATGATTTTTATTTGGATCTAGGACATTACGAATGATGCATTGTAAAGATTCTGGATTCTGCTGTGTTTATCTGCGGGAATGATTTTTAAAAAATATTCTAGTAGGCAGTTAATTTGATAGTCAAACTCTGTCTCTTACATTGGTATTAGCTGATTCTCTACACAGTAATTTTAGCCTCCACCTGCTGCTTTTATTCTGGCCTCTGAGGATCTTCCCTGTAAATATATAGTTTACTGGTTAGCCAAGAGTCTGGGTAAATTGTGGACACTTGTTTTAGGGATCATCTCCTCAGTCCCTTCACTTTCTAGATTTCCTCCCCAAGCATTCTGACCCCTCTCGACAACCCAAAACTGTATTCTCTGAGACCTCAGGCATGTAGAGTTTTGTCTTTCTGCTGTATTTTATATTTTTTTTAGGCAAATAGCCACAAAATGGTAAGTTTCACCTGTTGCAGCTTGTCTTTCAAAAGCAGTTTTCTCTAGTGTCTGCTTGTTTTTGGTCACTGCAATGCCTTCAAATAGTTGTTTGTTTGCTACTTTTAAATTTTGTTTAGGTTTAATCATTGTTACTTATGGGAGAGTTGACATGACCAAGCTAATCCATAGAGGCCAAAACCCTAAAACCTTTACTTTTTAATCTAAAGTCTAGCAATTCAGGATCATAAGGGTCACAGTGTTTAACAAAATGTGTTTAGCAAGTGTTTAACACATTTTACAAAACACGAATAACACAGGAAAAGTCAGAGGGACTTGTTTGCCTTTTTGTGTGTGAGTTTTCTTCAACCATGCACAGAAGAAATTTTCTTGGTTATCCTGTGTACTTTTCCTGAGGCATTTTGCTAAAGAATTAGGACAAATCTGATCAGGATATACTTTGTTTGGAAATAAGATTATGGCAACATATGAAACCCTGCCAAACACCAGTTATTCCCCACCCTCTGTTTCTCAGGCATAGGAAGTTAAAAGAAACAAGGTTATATGAATTCAAGTCTGCTATTATAATTGACAGGCATGACCTAGCTCACCATTTTAAGTCCCCCAGCATGTGAAAAACTGACGTAGAAAAGATTGAGACCAGCTGTTCTTTTTGCTGAAGACCTAAAAGGAAGAAATAGACAAAATGCTACATTAGAGATTAAGATCATCTATGTAAGAAAACCCTTCTCAATGTTGGAAATGGTTATATTCCTCAATGGATAACCAAAGGCACTGTCTGAGACAGAGGGGGAGAGAGAGAAAGAGAGAGAGAGAGAGCATGTGATTTCTCTGAAGGGAGACATCTGTGCTTTAAAATGACAGCATATGCTTTTATCTTTTCTGAGTTTTAATCAACACTGTCATAAAACTTGTGCCAAAATTTTAAAGATATTATTTTCAAATGGGCCTTATTTTCCAAGATGCATAAGGAGCACTCAGAATAATAATGTGACTAGATGACACATCTCAGTTATTTAGAATTTTGGACCCCCAGATTTCCTCAAGAAAAAGGGTAAGTATCAATACTCTCTCAGATCTACTTCCACTACCCAAAGCACAGTATAAATATACAACATATAATTACGATTTAATAAATACTTGAATGTCAGTATGTTCTAAACATTTTAAAGCCTATATACCAAAAAAGTAAAGACTTGGCATCAAGGTAACTGATTTCAAGACCCAACTATGCCATGGAAAGGCAGGACAATTAAAAGATATTTTTCTGTGCTGTTACTGCTCTGCACTGCACTGTGGATGGACCTACAGATGCCCATGGTCATGGGATGCTACAATTTCCAGTAGTTCCTAGGATTGAGGAACACCAAATGCTGCTTAGTCAGATATGTAAGTATCACCATTTCTCGGCTGGACACTTTCTATAGGCTCTCGGTAGTGTTACTAAACTGCCAGGGTTAAATTACTTATGTACATATGGTCTGGGTTTGGCCATTTTTGACATGTGTCCTAAAGGCTTATCAAGATTTGTTTTTTCCTTAATACAAGTTTATTTTAACTAATTGAAGGGGAAATGGTTAAATGAAAAACAGCTAAAGCCTGCATTTTGCTCTATACTGTATTTGCTAGGGCTGCCATAACAAAATACCACAGATTGGGTGGCTTCACAATAAAAATTTATTTTCTCATAAGTTTGGAGGCTGAAAGTCCAAGGTGAAGGTGCTGGGAGGGTATGATTACTTCTGAGGCCTTTACCTTGCAGATAGGCTCATTCTTGCTGCCTCTTCACATAGTCATCCCTCTGTGTGTGCCCCCACTGTCTCCCTCAGAACCAGATTTCCTCTTATAAGCACACCAGTCAGATTGGCTTAGGGGCCTGCCCTAATGGCTTTGTTTAAATGTAATCACCTCTTTGAGAGCCCTATCTCTAAATACAGTCTCATGGGTTAGAGCCCACCAATATGACCTCCTTTAACCTTACTCTTTAAATGCCTATGTCTAAATATAGTCATATTCTGGGGTACTGAAGATTAGGACTTGGACGTATACATTTGGCGGGCAGGGGGACACAGTTCAGTCCATACCGGATACCAAATTTATCATTAGCCATTTTGGCACAGTCAAAAACATAACTACTGCTCTACCAAAGCAAAGGCACACAAACTCAATTGACACCATTGAGAAACTACAATAAAATCTATGCTCATCCTTTACTCATCCCCTATTATATATTCTGAATCTTCTCTGCCCTTTCTTGGCAAAGAGGAGACTTTCAAGCTAAGTTTGTGATGAGTGAATGAAGTCATAGATAACGTAAATGTTAAAACTCAACAGCTTTTACATATTAAATGGAAAGAAATGATATAGGAAAATTCAAACAAAACAACATTAAGTAAAATAGTAGTAGAGAAAACTGTTTACATAATGTAGTCCTATACATTACCTTATAAGGTTGAGGTGAGGATTAAATGAGTTAATACATGTAAAACACTTAGAAAATTAGCTGGCAGAAAGAAAGTGTTCCATATACAATAGCTTATTATTCCTTGTATCATCATATAAAAAATTTTAAGATTTTTACCATTTACCTGACTGTCTTTCTCTGTACCACAGTACCTGACCATTCTCTGTCATTCATCCTCCAGATTTCCTTGTAAAGCCTCCTCTTTGGAATTCAACATCTTTTGGAATTCAACATCTCTGTTGAGGCAGAGGTGTCACAGGTGAGCCTGATGTTCTAAGTCCAGCCTACTTATGAGACTTGAGAATTTCCTTAGAGGTTACTTTGTGACTGAAATTGAGAGGAATACTTTTCTTCAGCAGAAGCTATTGACCAGTCTGTCAGATACACACCAGATACAAAGGACTTGAATTACACAATTGTTTGGGGAATGCTCCTGCAGCCTGTAGTATCATTAGTTAGGAAGAAGAGGTTCTTATATTAATCAAGTCCCCTAAGGATGTTGACAAGGATAATAATTCTTTCCCAATGTGCTGTTATAACTCTCAATTGTTTCATATTAAAACAAGAGAGGAGAAAGGCTTTGGGAAAGGATACACATTTTTAATAGAAGCTATAATTCTGTGTGAAGGGTTATCTGAATAGGTTGCCCAAGAAATGAAATTATAGCACTTCTTCTATTGATATAGCGATTGAGGGAATGAAGCCAAAGTCCTGTCATCCCTTTCCATAGAGGTTTGTAAGGATACAGTTAACCCTGTGTAATTTCTATCCATAAGTCCAAAGGCTTTTGCTTTTCTCTGAAAAGAACAAACTGGTGCTATTAACCTTTGCTTAATCTGACTACACAGCCTTATACAAAATAAAAGGCACTGTAGCCAATGAATCCTTCCAGATATTAATATTTTTAAATGAATGACAAGTTATAAACCTAAAGAGTATGTAGCCTCATGAGTAAACTTACCTGGGTTGGAGAGTACAGTTAATACGTTTTACCCAGCATCATCCTAACTCTATGAGATATATATGGTGCTTCAGTTTAGTTAAACATATCAGAAATGTCTAATTGCCTGGGTAATTTTTGGTCCCTTCATACTCTAGAAAATTACCAGAGGCTTAAGTAGGAATGAAGTTCGTTTTAGTTTGATCCCTCCAGAGAGCAGGACTATGCTTCCTTGTTTAACAATAACTTCTTTTGAGTACCTAGCCACTGCTGAATCTCACAGAGAAAATACAAAATTTCTAATCAATTTTGAAGTAGATTTAGACCCAGAAGATAACCAATTAATGCTTTTCAACTTTCCAAAAAGCCTGAGTACAAGCAAGTAGCCCCCAAGGCCCCAGATAATGATTGTTACTTCCATCTTCATCCAAGAGAGAAAAAGCTAGAAACAGCCTTCATTTCAATAGTGTGTTGGGCCACTGGTTTTTATCACCTATGTAAGAGTCACTTGCAATTCATGTACAGGATCATAACCTCTTACAGCTATAAGGATCCATAGAGAAAATCTAATCCAGTGCTCTCATTCTACAGATGAGCAGACCGAGGCCTATAGAGGTTTAGAGACTTGCTCAAGGTCACATGCTTGTTAATGGCTCAGAAGGGATATTGATCAAATGCACTATTGCTAAAAGATGTGGAAAACAGCTGATTTTGCTTAGGAGCTGTATTAGTTTGTTCTTATACTGCTATAAATATACTTCCAGAGACTAATTTATAAAGAAAAGAGGTTTAATTGACTCATGGTTCTATATGGTTGGGGAGGCCTCAGGAAACTTACAATCAGAGTGGAATGGGAAGGGGAAGCAAGGCACATCTTCCCATGGTGGCAGGAGAGAGAGAGAGCAAGGAAGCTGCCACTTATAAGACCGCCAGATCACCCGAGGTCAGGAGTTCAAGACTAGCCTGGCCAACATGGTGAAACCCCCATCTCTACTAAAAATGCAAAAATTAGCCGGGCGGGGTGGTGGGCGCCTGTAACCCCAGCTACTCAGGAGGCTGAGGTGGGAGAATCACTTGAACCCAGGAGGCAGAGGTTGCAGTGAGCCAAGATTGTGCCACCGCACTCCAGCCTGAATGACAAGAGAAACTCTGTCTCAAAAAAAAAAAAAAAAAAAAGAAGAAGAAAAAAAAAGAAACCCACCAGATCTCATGAGAACTCAAACTCACTATCATAAGAACAACACGGGGGAAACCTCCCCCATGATTCAGTCGCCTCCTGCCAGGTCCCTCCCTCAACGCATGGGGATTACAGTTTGAGATGAGAATTGGGTGGGGACATAGAGTCAAACCATATCAGCAGCATAAACATTTCCTCTTCATTGTTACGTACACTGTTGTTTGTAGAAAGTATAAAATTATATTTTAGCCCAGCTCCCACCAGAAATAAACTAAAATGAAAATGAAAACCCACAGATTTTGTTTAGAATTTGATGCTGTTTTAAGCAGAACAGTATTTAAAATGACTCTGCTAATAAGTGTGTCATGCTTTCTCCTATGAGCAGTAAGAGTGGGAGTGGGGAGAAAAATACTTGCTAAGTTCATGGAAAAAAGAGATTGCTGGGCCTGGTGTGTTTTTCCCTCCAAGGCAGAGAAAGTCACTTTCTCATTTTGAAGAGGATTAGTGTTTCCTGGCTTTCTAGACTTGAGGCTGCATTCTCCCTACTCTCTGGCTACAGTAGATTTGAGACACTGACTAGTGCCCAGAATTCCAGTCCCTTCTTTTTTTTTTTATCCCTGTTTAGGTTGGAGAATAGGAAGGATGCAGCAAGATAGAGGGAAAAGTTGATCTGACTGTTACAGTTAAATAAATAACTATCATATCTGCAGTCATTGCAGTGAAATCCTCAGGCAAAATTTAAAATATGTACATATATATTTATATTGTAAAAACCAGCATCTCTCACACAGAGCAGCATTACAAATTAATTGAGCCCATTTGTTTTTTGGTGTCATGTTAGTAATGAGGATAGCAGGATATTCTACAGATTTAGAGGGTGTTGATGAAGTGGACACTTTGTGGAAAAGCAGTGTGCTGCAGAGTAATAGAGGTCTTGGCTTCTCTGTTCCTTCCTTAATTAAATTGGAAATTTCATTTAAGAAGAAGGAGAGTTGATGGGTGCTGACAAGTTGATGGGTGCAGCACACCAACATGGCACAAGTATACATATGTAACAAACCTGCACGTTATGCACATGTACCCTAGAACTTTAATAATAAAAAAAAAAAAAAAAAAAGAGAATCTCGGCATCATGCTTGGTCTCAAGTAAGCATGGAGGTTGGGATGGTAGGTGAGATTTCACCTTCATTGTTGCCATGTCCACTGTCCCTTGTGCATATGCTGCCACTGACCAGCTGGAGGAAATCTCTGCGGGGAGAGGTCAGCAGTTGGCAGAGCATGGGTCAGTGTGGAAAAAGCAGGACATTACTGCAGTTGCTCCATTGCATTACTTTTTCAACTGTAAATGAGGCTCCTCATTAATGAATCATGCACACAGATTGCCAGGGTCTCAGCATTAATTGGCACTAATGGGAACATCTTATGGTTGAAGGAAGAAGCTGTGGGAGCCATTTTCAGTCCGATTTGATTTGGAAGAAAACTCAGGCAATTTACATTTTTTCCATGAAACTTTAGGGCAGCCTTTTACACCACATTTTCACTCCAAACCCCAAATAAGTTGCTGAATATCTGCAGAAAAGTCTATCAAATTCTTCATGAGAGACAAGGATTACCAACAAGTGCCTCAATGAGATTTGCCTTCTCCTGCCAGGCAGGGCATCTACAGAGAGTGTTTGAATCTCCTTTTGATGGTACTATACATGCTAAGGCCTAATGCAGTGTATATAATTTGTTTTATTCATTTGAGATCATTCAGCAGGGATTCAGTGCAAGTTCGCCTGGAGGATGTTTTATCCAATAAATTTCACTTAAAAATGTGTTCTCCCTTGATAATGTACTGTTATTCCCACAAAATAGGTGATGCAAAAGTTTAATCTGAGCTGTCTTGGAATGTTTTGCCCCTTAAGAGGAACTGATATGTAACATCTCTTTTTTAACCCCAGAGTCTCTTGTAATTGGTTTTGTGATATATGTTCGGCATTGGAGAGTCAATGCTAATAGTGTTGGTATATTTCAGACCTTTTCAGATCATAGAACAAATGAGTGAATCCCACTTTTCAGAATACCCTAAGCCAATACCCTAGAATGGATTAGCAATAGGCATGCCTGCCTTCAGGTGGATGCATCCACCCAAGGCACCCTGCTTGCAGCTCCCACTTGCTCCTTCAGTCGGTTACCCTTGTGCAGTATACAATCTGGAAAAGATACATAATAGCCTTAGAATCATCCTTGTGAACACTAATACCTCTCTAATCCAACACCGAGTCTGTGGGAGGAATCTGGAAGCAAGATAATCTTATAAAGAAAAACGCAGGGCTCAGAGAAAAAGATATGGAGCAGGCCTGTGAGGCAGACACAAAGATGATATAATTTTCAGTAGAGGAGAATGTGATAGAAAGCTTGAGATTCATATCAGTACTACAGCTGATCTACTGTTAGAAGCAAATATTTTCTTTAGGATCACATAATTTCTTGCTGGAAAAGAACTTAGGAATCATTTAATCCTACCTGATCATTTTACTGGTGAGAAGTCATGTGTGTAGCTCAGTGCTACATAGCTAGCTAATGATGGAGCCTGTGCTAGAATCCAGCTCTTAGGGCAAGAAGTGTAATTTACATTCTATCCTGCCGAGCTAAATGCCACAAGCACAAACCCATCTCTCAGCTTCAAGAAATGCCTTTAAGTCTGACATTCTGTTAATAGGTAACTAAATCCATCCCTATCTTTAACCTTCCCAACTGTTAATTGAAAACTAATAGTTTCAATTCTTCTTCTTTCTCTGTCTTTATGTTTGCAAAATAAATAATAATCTTTTAATATAGCCTTTCAAGGATAGTTGATATTCACTGATGACAATGGAAATGGCATTTCCCATCAAGTAAGAAGTTGTGTTAACTGACCTCTCAGTTTCCTAACATCTCAAGATCTAGTTTTACTAGATCTCTATCTCTTTTGCTTATTTAGTTACGCTTCCCTTTTATACTCTTAGGTCTTGCTTGAGGGGCGGTACCAAGACCTATCTGGTATAGTACAAAAGCAAGGTTAAAGATGTCTTCAGCCCACCAGCCTGCACCCACATTGCCCTCCCCTCTACCATATACATCACATGCACACACACACACAAACACACATTTGTGATTACATATAATGTTGTATTGATATTTTGGATGTCACAGTACATTGTTGTTAGTTCACTATAGCTCCTTAAATTAAGTCTGGTAGGTCCAATTAGAATTTGATGCTGTTTTAGTCATGGTAAGCCTAAAGTAACTCTACTGATGGGGGTCTCATGCTTATCTCTGGGAGCATCTTCTACATATGACTGAAGCAGTGATGAAATTCTGAGCAATTGTCAGACCCACAGTCACCAGGAAATGCCAAACCAGTTACTGTATCTAAGAGGTGTATAAAAGATGGCTGCTGTGTCTCTGCATACTGAAAAGAGAGGAAATGTGTCTGGTTAGCAAAATTCAAAGGAGATGCTTATCATCAAGAAAACAAAAGCTTTCCTCCAACACCATCTGGCATAAGAAAAGTCTGAGTTAATAGTAAAATAGCATCTTGTACATTTTAGCTTTCTTTCTAATGTTTCCTATGTTTCCCCGCTTTTAGATGAGACCAAAATGATAATATTAGCTGCATTCATCTATCCATTCATCCAAATCCTCACTCTCTGTAAAGTATGCCATATGTGAAAGAAAAGTTTAAAAATACGTAAGGCTTCTGTTTTCATCTACTTCCATAAATAAGCACTATAAATTATGGCTAACCACCAAGTAATATTATTGAGCATCTGTTCATGGCATTTAAATGTCTAAAGGGGCTAAGGTTGTTTAGCCAAGAAAGGAGGAAACCAGAAGTAGTGTTTGTGACAGTCCATTATTCAAAGGGCAGTAAACAACTGTTTATCATGCCCTCTTAGAAAGAAATAAGAGAAAAGAAGCTTGCAAGTTTCAGAACTTCTTGAAGTGTCCAATAAAACAATGAAAGAGCTCTTTCTACTTCTCTATATTTACATCTTTAACTATAACCATTTCTATGCTTACATACACATATCCATATAAAATTATAAAGTCAGGATGCCCCAAAAGCAAAATTTGGGTAGGATAATCAGATAGTTGTCTGAGGATTGTTACATATATATATATAAGCTATCTAGTAGCCCATTTTTCTCAATCAATTATTCATGGGGTAACTAGCATGTTATAAGGGCAAGTGCCGTAAAGGAGTATAAAAAGTCCAAAATGTTTACAGTCTGACCTGAAAGAGTTTACAGTCTGGTTGGGAGACAAATTGAGCGGAGAAAGCAGTGGGCAATACAGTGTTATTCATAGTTATGTCATCTATCGATTGTATAGGTGGCAATACTGCAGGTGTTCTGAAGATAGCAGGTTTAGATTCATTTGCATGTCTTAGAATAGTCTGAGGGCAGAAAAAGATGAATTGATCTTTGAAGGATCATATTTTTATATGTGAGAAGGGGGAGAAGAAACAACAGAAAAGAGGGAAACTGAGAAAAGGTGGTAAAATACAAATTAATAAGGTATTTTATAGAGTCAGTAAATATGTAGATTTAACCAGATGAGAAGGAATGCATTAAGGGAGAGTGGGGAATAAGTTCTAGCAGGTAGAGTGGGAGAATCCACCATAGTGCTCCCCACTGTATGACTGGGACAATGCCCACACATGTCCTCACTTCTGGTCATTCATACTCTTAACTGAACAATCTACACTACCCAACTTATTCCTTACCTTTAATCTCTCAGAACAACAAATATCTAACCAGATGATCCACATAGGAGGGCACTAGAATCAAAATCAATTTAATTGTTGTATAAGATTGTGCTTCGTATTCTCAAGGTAAAGGCAGAGGACTGCTTTTCAACCCCTTCTTGCCATTATCTGCTACTCTCTCCTTTCCATTTTTTCACATTTTTGTTGTTGCTCCTTCATTCATTATTAATTCAGCAGATATGTTAGCTTCTATTTTGTCTCATGCTCTGGGCTAGACACTGAGGGTACAGAGCTGTGTAAGATACTCTTTTTACCTTCAAGATGCTTTTAGTCTAGCAAGCCAAACATGCAACTCCAGCAGAGTCGGATGCATGTTATATGTTGCAGCACCTCACCCAGCTCCTGAGGAGGGTCATCTAAACAAAATGCTAAAAGGAAGAAGGAAGTAAAGGTGGTTAGAGAGAGGAATCTGCTCCAGTCAGGCAGCACAGTGGTGAAACCCAAAGTGAGAAAACACAGTGCGCATAGAGAACCACAAGAACTACACTGTGGGCTATAGTGTGATAGAGGACAGATATGCGAACAGGAGGTTCCTGCAATCAGAACCCCATTACCATAAGTCTTTGATAATTGTGTTCAGTCATTGACTCACAGGGCACATATTTAATGAGTACTTCTTGTGTGTCAGGAATTATGCTAGAGGCTAGATATAGAGCTCCACACAAGACACAGAGCTACCTCAAAGAAGCTTTCATTCTAGCTATCACTAGCTATCACTCAGAAAATGACAGTTATTGATGATTCTGATGGATGTGAAGGGGCACATGATTCATCCCTAATTCATTCTATAACATTCTCTCTGCCTCTGATCTCCATTACTGCTATTCCAGACTCATTTTTTAATTTTAATTTTCTTTTGAAGTTATAGGAGGTCTGTTAAGTTCTGTTATTCTATTCTACTCTTTATTTTATTCATAATGTTTGTATTGTTTAAACCACCAAAATGAACATATTTCCATTAATGTTCAGAAATAACTTCTTCCAAATAAATTACATAGATGCATGTACTGAGGTTCATTTTATTTTAAATTTGCTGAGAAAACTGTAAAATGAAGCCTAATATTCAATAATTTTAATGAAGTATGAAATAAAACATGAGAAATAAATGTTTAAAAAGATAGTGTAGCTATTGTCTGTTATCCTTTCATCTATTTCCCACCATCCAAGGCCCAAAATAAAATGTAAAAATACAGAAATAAATGTAAAATTAAGAAAATAACCTTAAAAATAGAAAAAATTTACAAGAACATAAAGGATTTATCTCAACAATTTAATTCAGCATTTCTTCAAGGAGACAGGAATTTGTCAATAAACAAGTCTTTGCTAACAGTAAGTTCCTGGAGAAGGATGACAAGCTGGCTGAAACAAATAAAACAGTAATAACATGACTTAGAAAAGGTAAATAGAATTCTGGAGCGAACAGTAGTAAAAATGAATGAGATAGTGAAGAATAAATAATAGAAACGCTGAGAAAGCAATGTTTTGGGATTGAATGCAACAAGGAAATTAAATTCAGAGAGAGATAAGAAATGAGAAACAGAACAAGTACAAGTTGTCTTTTTTTTTTCTTGTTCCTCTATCCAAGAGAAATAACTGTCAGCTACATGTCGTAAAACTTTATAGACTAATGCCCTCTGACCTCTGACCCTGTGATTTATTTCCTCTGAACAGAGGTGTAGTCCTCCCTCCTCCTGAGAAAAATGAGGCAACATGGCTGTTGCTTCTTCCATCCATCAGGCAATGAGATGTGTCTCCAGGTCTCAATTTGCCATCAGCAGTCTTGCTCCAGGCCAAGTCAGGACTGGTTTATACACCAATACAAAGATTCAACAGACGCATTTTCCTTTAGAAAAAAAAAACAAAACCCACCATATATAAGATATATATAAGGCATGTATGTCTTATAAATCCTTTCTACTGCACCACAGAAAGCAAGCAGTTTCCAATGTAATTAACAGTCTTAAAATGCTGAGAGTCAGCAGAACCAGTTCATAACTGGGCAGAGCTGATTTGTCCCATTTGAAAAAAAAAAAAAGTTTCCTAAATGTAAAGGAAGAGTTCTTTCATTTGCATTGAGCTGTTCTACTTGGCAAATAGAAACATCCATTTTTAAATGAGCACATTTCCACACACAGGCCATCAAAGAAGTATTTCCAGAAGAGCAAGTGATAATTAAACAAAGTATACATACCCTCTTTGATGCCACTTGAAGCTGCAGGGAGACTGACTGGAGTCTGGGAGGGAACCAGGGTAAATTGTTCTTTTGTGAAGCCAAGACTGCTGGTAGCCAGAGTTGACTCTGGCTTTCAGGGGCAAAGGAGACTGAGTCATCTCCCTTCATGGAGCTGATTTGTTCAAAGGGCACAAGAAGTTCCCAGGGATTTCATGCTTCTTTGAGGCAACCTGCATTTCAGATGGATGGGAAAGGGGGTGGAGGCAGTGAATTTTGTTGCTAGGTCTCCCAGTGACTTGCCAAAATTTTGCCTGTTTCTTTGTGAACCTGGTAACCACCCCAGCTGGGCTCCCCATTACTCTAAACAGGAAAGGGATGAATATGCCCAGTGTTTTTCAGCTTGCAAATGTGCCCTGGTGAGGGTAAACATGGCTGTGTTTGTTCACCCTGGGGAACAAGTCAGGCATGAAGTCCCTTTTGTTCAGGCTAAGAACGACCTCCCTTCATTCTCAAGTTCAGAGGGGCTGGTGATTTAATCTAGAAATGTGAACATGAATCCTACCTGAGAAGGACAGCGCTTTCTAAAGTTGCCCGGGAGTTGGCAAGGTCTGTCTGAAGACCTTGGGAAACACAGGGATGCAGATGAGACCCACTTTGGTCTGTGTGCAGTTCCATAAAGGAAGTCTCCCAAATACGCAGGACAGCAAGCAGCTGGTCCAGCAGCGCCTCTAGTTTGAAATAGTTTTAAAAAGATCATGAGCTGCAGAAATCAGATATATCTTAGATGCCCTAGGAATAAAAAAAGTATAGCCATGATTAGTATTTCAGTGTATGTTTCCTGAATAATAGATGCGAGAAAAGAGCAGAGCAATGGGTATTTCTCTTTTTTTCATGATAATAGAGAGTGCATGAGTCTTGTACATTGCTGTGTGTTTGTAATGTGTACCATGCATCCATGTACACAGAGAGTTATATCTGGTGCCGGGGTGAGTTGATAAAAGAAAAAAATAAGCTATCACTCCTAACTTCAGTGGATTTTCAGGAAGAGAAACAGAGTATTAGAGTTGTATGACTATAGTAAGGGGCAAATACAAATTTCGTACTGATGAGTACCATGTAAGAGAAACAAAGCGCTTTGGGGGTTTAACACTAGAGATCATATTTCATCACATGAAATGAGGAAAGCCTTTATGGTAGACGCGAACTGTATGATCAACCTAGATGTGTGGGGAGGATTTCAACATATGGAGAAAGGGGACGGAAAGAGGGCATTCCACTAGTCGGGCAGAGGGAGGACAAACATGTCCATGAGGGAAAGTGCAGAACATGATGGTAGAACAATGTGGTTTAACTGAAGCATCCCATTCTTACAGAAAAATAGTAAAAGATAAGAATGAACAGTCATCTTGGGGCCATATCAGGAAAAGCCTTAAATGTTAGGCTGTTTGGTTTTTAACTAAATAGAGAGTAAAGAATCTTTGAAGATTTTTAACATAAAATGATATAATTGGAAATGCATTTTCAAAATTAATAATGGGATATATTAGAAGGAGATTGGAGGCTGAAACCCATGGGACTAACTCTTCTAGTCATCTGATCTAAATGTAACAAATCTCTTATATTAGGATTGTAGAAGTAGAAATAGTAAAAGAAGAAAAAGTTTGCAGAAACTCTGAAAGTAGAATCTACAGACTTGACTACTCGTCGGAAGTTGCCTGGCAAGGGGGAGAAAATAGAGATGGTGCCTGGATTTTAGGCCCAGGAGACTGGAATAATAATGTTGTCATGGAGAGATAAGAAAGTCTGTAGTCTTGGAAAATGTAGAGTTTATTTTGGAGTGCATTGAAATGAAGGTACTAGCTAGAAACAATTATAAATGCTCAGCAGGCAGCTAAATTACAGGAAATAGGCCAGGACTAAGATGTAGAATTGGGAGTCATTTACTTAGCAAATTGTTAGCAAGTCATTTATTTAGAAAATCCACTATGTGCCAGGCATTGTATGATGTACTGGGATTACAAAGATAAAGAAGATTCATGGCTTCTGATATCTAAGAGCACTTACAGTCTGCTGAGTGATACAGACAAGTGAACCCACTGGTCTCCTGCAAACTGATAATCTGATCATTGTTTAGGGTAAGAGAGAGAAACACAGGGTGTTATGGCATCTAGAGGCATTTCAGAATGTGTTACTTACACTGTGGGGTCAGGGAATGATCCCAGAGGCAAGTGGCCTCTAAGCGGCAGGAGATTAAGGCAGTGAATTGGGAAGAGCATCCCCATGCAGTGTGAAAGCTCAGCTTAGAGTGACAGCAAGGTGCAAATGGGCAGAAAAATCAAGATGAAAAATAGTAAGAGAGAAGGCTGGAAAGTTGAGGCCAATTATTCAGAGCCTTAAGGTTACATTAAGGAATGTAGACTCTATCCAGCGAATCATATGAAGTCGAGCAAATTTTGTCAAAATTGCTCTGCAACAATGTGGGAATAGAAAGAGGAGGAAAAACACAGGGCAGTGAGATTCAGGAGACCTGGTCTTGAATAGTATCCATGTGGACTGAGAAATACGAATTGACTCAAAAGATAGAGTTACAAGTCTTCATGATTTCTTTTGTGGAGTAGGGGTAGTGGGAGAGAAGGGTCAAGAAAAACATCAAGTTTCTTCTTGGCTACAAGATGGTGGGTGTTACCATTCACTAAGTAACGAATACAAAAGTAGCGAGGGATAGTGTTTGTGTGTGTGTATGAGTGTGTGTTTAATTTGATTTGTGGGAAGAGACCTCGTCTTGTGATGCTAAATTTGAGATTATATTTAAAGGGAGATTTCCAATGGTCAGTTGAATATGTGTTTGATGGACATAAGAGAGGTCAAGTCTGAGGCTACACATTTTGAAGGCTTTATCACATAAATGAAAAGTAGAACCTCAGAAGAATCCGTACTTACTAGACACATTCCCAGGCAAATACAGGAAAGTGCCAAGATCTATCCCTGAAGAATATCAGTATTTAAGGGATAGGATGAGAAAGAAGAGACAACAACAAAGGCTGGGCCACTTTTACCAGAGAGGTAGGGGAAACACCAGAAGAGAGTCTGTGTTCTAGAATACAAGGAAGGAATGTGTCAGCTAGGACAATGGGTTAACTGTAGTAAACATTGCCAAGAGGTCAATGGAGAAGCCTGTAGTGAATATAATGGAAAGGAATCATTAGTGTCTTAGGCAAGAGCAGTTGCTGAGGGAAGGGAGGAGAGAGGTCAAGATGTAGCAGGTTGCCATGGTGAAGATTCTAAAAGGTCAGGGAGCTTCAGTGGGACAGCCTATTAGCTATGCCAGAAAGTTGAGTGGTAAGAACATAGATCAGACAGCAAGAGCTGAGAAATGAGCAAGTTGGTGGTGAGAAAGAGTTGGAGGAAAGGTGTGAGGACCACTCGCTCTAGAAATTCTGGGGGGAAAACAAGGACAAAAACTGTACTTAGAAGGTCGGTTGAACGTGTTTGCAGGCAAAGAAGAAAGGATCTGTAGAGGTGGAAAAATGGAAAGTACAAAGGAGAAACAGAGAGGAAGAAACAATAGGCAGATAGTTGGTGGGAATTCAGGTTTTAATGAGACCTCTCTCCTTGCCCATTCATTCCACACACACACACACACACACACACACACACACACACTGAAGTCAGGATGTCAGGGCCTTAATGTAGTGATGCTGTGGATATTTCTTTTTTTTAATCTCCTAAATACTTAAAATTTAAGAGGAAGAACAAGCAGCACAGTCTGGAATAGACAGGAAGCATCAGAGAGTTGAGCCTAAAATACCCTAGCATAATACTCCTGTTTGGAAGGGATTAGCAAACAGTTTTTTGAGAATGTAAATGTCCTTTTGAAGGGTTAAGGTCCTTGGACTCAGAATCATGTACTTCTTTATATAAATGATATCAGCTTTGATGAAAGGAATACTCTTGGTCATGGTTGTGGGAATGGGATCCATGGGAGAGTGCAGAGCGATTTAAGAAAATTTGGGAAGGGTAAGAAGAAAGGAAAGATTATTTCAGTACAGTTCAGCTGTGCCTCCCAACCATTCTGTCCTCTTCCTAAAGCTCCTCCTGCCTTCCAGTAATAATCTTTCTTTCCATTTTCATTGTCATTTATTGACTAGCATCCAGGTTATTAAAAACAAAACTGTTCACAGAATATTTTAAATAGCCTAGTAGCAGAATCAGCTCAGTAGCCAGATCTATCAGTGGGATCTGGGTTCTGATTTGATTAAGCTCCCTGAAAGTAGCTAGCACAATGGACATACTTTATGCCCATCATAGCAAAACAACCAGAAGGATACCTGGCTTCAACCTAGGCTCACCACAGGGTAACTGTAGAACTTCAATATGGATATTATGATGGGTAAGGAGGTTACATATTTTGACTGTCTTTTCTTGGGGTGGGGTGGGGGTCAGGGAAGAGGCACTGGCCAGGTGCTGTAGGTCACACTTGTAGTCCCAGCATTTTTGGAGGCTGAGGCAGGCAGATCACTTGAGTCAGGAGTTGAAGACCAGCCTGGGCAACATGGCAAAAGCCCACTTCTACAAAAATGCAACAAATTAGCTTGGCGTGATGGTGCACTCTTGCAGTCCCAGCTGCTCAGGAGGATGACGTGGGAGCATCTCTTGAGCCTGGGAGTCAAGGCTGCAGTGAGCTGAAATCGCACCAGTTGCACTCCAGCCTGGGTGATGGAGTGAGACACTGTCTCAAAAAAAAAAAAAAAAAAAAAAAAAAAAAAAAAAAAAAAAAAAGGAAAGAGCATGCATGCTCTTTCCTTTAAATGTAAATAAATAGCTAATTAATCCCAATGGTTTCTTTTTCTTTCATGATTAGCTTCAGGGACAGGAAGCAAGGTATCTTAGTTTTCAGAACTTTTCACATTTTGAATGCTCACTAAATACTAAGAAAGCAATCCAATATGTGAAAATAGAAAGCTAGAATAAATCTGCCTCCTTTCTTGAACGTTGAGCCTTTAAGCACTCAGCAGGGAAGAAGCATTTATTCTAATATAGAGACAGAGGGTTGTTTGTTACAAATAGGGGGAAAATCCAATTAAAAGTGGGATTTGTGAAGCCCCTGCTTTGGCATGAGCAACACGGCAGAGTTGATACATCAGCCCTAATGCCAAAGGCATGGAGGCCTGATATTGGTGATCGTAAGCCAGCTTCTAGTCTATTGGCTTTCTCATCAGAGGAGGTAGTTTAATGTCCTAAATTCAGCAGTAAATATTAGTGAATAAACTCTAAGGCCTGAACTTCTTTTGCCTTCAATGCTTACATAAAAATGTCTAAAACTTGCCAAAGTAATCAACTGAAAAATGAAAAACTTCAGTCACACTGGTTGTGTCATGCAGAACAGAGACAACAAATTGGCTGAGCGATCTGCCATTTAAGCCTAGCACCTAATCATCAGATCCAGTCAGACCATTTCTAATGACATCCTTGTCATTCTTTAAAGGAAATGAAATCGTGTAATGACATATTCTCCTAAATCTCTTTACTGTTGTTCTGTACACCTCCCCGAGAGTGCTCAGACTCAGAATGGCCTGCACACGTGTCCCTTTGTTTGACAGCTGCCCTGAGTCTGTGGATCCTGCTTTGTCTGGGTTGAGAGCCACAGGTGCCCTGCTAATAATATCTAACATTTGCTGAGTGCTTACTAGATGCTAAACTCTGTATTAAGCACTTTAACTCCATTATCTATTTTCTTCTTTTTTTTAGATGGAGTTTCGCTATTGTTGCCCAGGCTGGAGTGCAGTGGTGAGATCTTGGCTCACTGCAACCTCCACCTTCTGGCTTCAAGCAATTCTCCTGCCTCAGCCTCCCCAGTAGCTGCGACTACAGACGTGGGCCACCATGCCCAGCTAATTTTTGTATTTTTAGCAGAGACAGGGTTTCTCCATGTTGACCAGGCTGTCTCGAATTCCTGACCTCAGGTGATCCACCCACCTTGGCCTCCCAGAATGCTGGGATTACAGACGTGAGCCACCACGCACAGCCTCCATTATCTCATTGAGTTCTCACAGTAACTCTGCATGGTATAAATTAAGAAATTATTGATGAAAAAATTATTGACTCAATAATTTCCCTTCTATAAAGTTATTATACTGATATTACTACACATATTATGTACTACAATATGTGTACAAAGATGTTTACCATGCTGGCCAACATGGTGAAACCCCATCTCTACTAAAAATACAAATATTAGCCAGGTGTGGTGGTGCATGCCTGTAATCCTAGCTACTCAGGAGGCTGAGGCAGGAGAATCTCTTGAATCTGGGAGACAGAGGTTGCAGTGAGCCGAGATCATGCCACTGCAGTCCAGCCTGACGACAGAATGAGATGCCATCTCAAACAATAAAAATAAAAAACAGATGTTTACAGTAATAATGTTTGGGGGAAAAGGCATACTGGAAGCCTAAATTTTCGTCAACAGAAGACTGGTCAAATCAATGTTGGTACATCCTTACAGTGGAGTCCTATGAAGCTGGCAAAAGAACGAAGCAGTTCTATGTGCACTTTAATGGAACAATTTCTAAGACATATTATTATGTTTAAAAACAAGGTGCTGAATATACATAGATGTGTCTGAGTGTACATTGACCATTTCTGTGAAGAGACAACGCATCCAGGAGAATTTGATAGGAAGGTGTAACTCCAGAGATGGGGCACCAAGGGTCCAATATATGAGAGAAACTTGTCTTTATTTTATATATATATATGTGTGTGTGTGTGTGTGTGTATAATATATATGTGAGTGTGTGTGTATATATAATATATATGTGAGTGTGTGTGTGTATATATAATATATATGTGAGTGTGTGTGTGTATATATAATATATATGTGAGTGTGTGTGTATATATAATATATATGTGAGTGTGTGTGTGTATATATTATATATATGTGAGTGTGAGTGTGTGTGTGTGTGTATATATATAATCGATATTATTTACCCAACCTCAGAAATGGGTGTTATTATTTCCATTCTAAGGAAAAGTAGCTGAGTCTCTTAGAATTCACGAAATTGTTCAAATGCACACAGCTAGTGAATAGCAGAGCCAGGATTTGAATTGAAGACAGTTTGATATGTAAGCCTTATTTTTTATAGTATATTATTTTCTTTCAAAATCTACGAGGGAATAAGAAAGCATTTTAGTTATGTTACAAAAATAAATTTTAACAACAAAGAATCCCAATTTTAAATTTGTTCTTCATGATAAAATCTGCCTGCTTCAAACAACGATTAATGTGAATATAAATTCAACCACAGAAAAAGTTTTCTCCACCAAATACTAGTAAAACATATATATATGAGAATTTTTTCCTGAAAACCCCAACTATTATATTTCAACTAAAGCCATTTCTAAAATCAAGTCATAAAACCAAAGAAGCAGAGAAAGGCAGAACCAGTTGTGTGCTGGAGGTTGTTCATACTGGCTCAAGAGAGCAAATCACTAAATTTTGAGAGTCAATTGTTAGAGACTGACATTATTTTAAAATCAATTACATAAACCTACAAGTAAATAAATTATATTAAAGGTAATAAAAATTCATTACATCTTAATTAATTTAATATTATCTGTGCTCTTTAGATTATTTACATCTAATCAATCATTATGGTAGAAATACTACATAATAGCATACTGCTGTGAATCCCTTCCCAATTCTCTCTTTAGTGATGTCACATTGAGAACTTAAAATCAGACTTGATGATAATATTTACACTGAAGAAAGCTGCAAAGGCTAAAAATTAGAGCTTTTCATTCTCCAGAAAGCTGATTGTTAAATAATTATGAAGCACACCACTGGACTCAATCCTCATTAGTAGCATAAGTGTATAACGTTTGCAATTTATAGCCTTCTAATGGGGGACAAGAAAACCAAATTTGTGACTATTGCAGTATAAGATGACTACTAAAAAATCTAGCAACAGAAAATTGGCCAATGATTTCTGTGGTTGACTCTGGAAACTACATTTCCAACTATTTTTTATCAAATATACCCATGTAGGTTCTTTTAAAAGAAGAAATGAAAAAAAGTAAAAAAGGCAAGTATTTTTATTTATTTATTTATTTTGAGACGGAGTCTCGCTCTGTCGCCTGAGTGCAGTGGCACGATCTCAGCTCACTGCAAACTCCGCCTCCTGGGTTTGAGCCACTCTTCAGCCTCAGCCTCCCAAGTAGCTGGGACTACAGGTGCCCACCACCACGCCTGTCTAATTTTTTGTACTTTAGTAGAGACGGGGTTTCACCATGTTAGCCAGGATGGTCTCAATCTCCTGACCTCGTGATCCGCCTGTCTCGGCCTCCCAAAGTGCTGTGATTACAGGCGTGAGCCACCACGCCCGGCCAGCTTCTCTTCTTAGGATCCGTTGTTGGCAGTCACTTTGATTGGCATGTACTGATGATATGTCTTGATGGAGTTGGGCAAACGAGTGAACAGAACTGGGAGCACAGTAGCTTCATTAGCAAACACTAAAATGGCTACCAGTTCTCCCTTTAACACTTCTGGCACTGGGTGGCAAGTCTGTCATCATGGCACATTAGCCGAAGAAGCTCATCACTGTGGGACAGCACCCAGCATTTATTATTATTATTATTATTATTATTATTATTATTTTTGAGAGGGAGTCTTGCCCTGTTGCCCAGGCTGGAGTGCAGTGGTGCAATCTCAGCTCACTGCAACCTGCACCTCTAGGGTTTAAGCAATTCTCCTGCCTCAGCCTCCCAAGTAGCTGGGATTACAGGCGCTGGCCACCACACTCGGCTAATTTTTGTATTTTTAGCAGAGACAGGGTTTCACCATGTTGGCCAGGCTTGTCTTGAACTCCTGAGCTCAGGTAATCCGCCCATCTTGGCCTAGCAAAGTGCTAGGCTTACAGGCGCGAGCCACCACACCCAGCCTAAATATTTCATTCTTAAGTAGAGATTGTACTTCTAATTTATAATCTCTTCTCAAGGAATTACTTGTGGGGTCCACAGAATGGAGGTTTTGTAGATGAATTTATTCTCCATGTTATCCACATTTGTAGACTTTAAAAAAAGAAAGAATATGACAAAGGAATAAAAATGTTTTTCCCCCTCATAATAAAGGCATAATAAAACAATAAATTATTTTCTGGAAAACAATGGTAAATAAAGACTTCAAAGATTAAAATAATCTGTAACCCAGAAAACAATCATAATGGAAACCAGTTTAAATGGAACTACTAAATGAGAAATAAATCTGCAGACAGTGCTCTATAAGATGTAATGCATGGCTATCGCACCTGCAAAGAATATGGGGAAAATTTCTAATGGACTATTGGATAAAGGCTTGGAATTGTAAAATATTTATAAAAGACCAAAAGAAAAAAAAAAAAAGCCTAAAAACCCGTTAAAAAATTAGTGAGTGTCAGCCGGGCAAGGTGGCTCACATAGGTGCATGCCTGTAGTCCCAGCTACTCGGGAGGCTAAGGCAGGAGAATCGCTTGAACCCAGGAGGCTGAGTTTGCAATGAGCCGAGATTGCACCACTGTAATGCAGCCTGGTGACAGTGTGAGACTCCATCTCAAAAAAGAAAAAAAATTAATAGGTATTAAGTACATAAGACAAATGGTCTTATTGGTAAACCTCAGGCTTCAGCATTATTCTTTTTTTAAATTACACTTTAAGTTCCGTGGTACATGTGCACAATGTGCACATTTGTTACGTAGGTATACATGCACCATGTTGGTTTGCTGCACCCAGCAACTCATCATTTACATTAGGTATTTTTCCTAATGCTATCCCTCCCCCTTCCCCGACCCCACAACAGGCCCCAGTGTGTGATGTTCCCCATCCTGTGTCCAAGTGTTCTCATTGTTCAAGTCCCACTTATGAGTGAGAACATGCAGTGTTTGGTTTTCTCTTCTTGTGATACTTTGCTGGGAATGATGGTTTCCAGTTTCATCCATGTCCCTTCAAAGGACATGATCTCATCCTTTTTTATGGCTGCATAGTATTCCATGGTGTATATGTGCCACATTTTCTTTATCCAGTCTATCACTGATGGGCATTTGGGTTGGTTCCAAGACTTTGCTACTGTGAACAGAGCTGCAATAAACATACGTGTGCATGTGTCTTTATAGTAGAATGATTTATATGATCTTTGACAAACCTGACAAAAACAAGCAATGGGGAAAGGATTCCCTATTTAATAAATAATGCTGGGGAAACTAGCTAACCATATGTAGAAAGCTGAAACTGGATCTCTTCCTTACACCTTATACAAAAATTAACTCAAGATGGATTAAAGACTTAAATGTAAGACCTAAAACCATAAAAGCCCTAGAAGAAAATCTAGGCGATACCATTCAGGATATAGGCATGGGCAAAGACTTCATGACTACAACACCAAAAGCAATGGCAATAAAAGCCAAAAGAGACAAATGGGATCTAATTAAACTAAAGAGCTTCTGCACAGCAAAAGAAACTATCAGCAGAGTGAACAGGCAACCTACAGAATGGGAGAAAAATTTTGCAATCTATCCATCTGACAAAGGGCTAATATCCAGAATCTACAAAGAGCTTCAACATTATTCTTAGAGAAAAAATTAACTTTGGTAAATGAAGGGGCTTGGTTTCATCTCTGTAGAATCAGCTTGCATCAACTCGCTGCTGGTATGTCATTTGCTTTAAAGAAGAAATGTTACATATATTTATACATATTTTAAACCATTCTGGTCTTTCACATCCTCAAAAGGGAGGTTTTTCAGTTAGGGTATTTGATTGCTCTCCAAGGACAATGGCATGTACTGAGAGATGTAATTAGGAGATACCAGAATAAGCTGATAGCATCTAAGGATAACTCCCTAGTCACATAGTCATGTTTTTAGAAGTTGTTCTGCTGACTGAGGTTCACTGATGGCCTTATTAAACAAAATCTAACTTTTAATGTATAAGACAGACTTAAAGGAGTGTAGCTGAAGTTTCTTAACTCAGAAAAGCACTTGTTCATGATTACTAGGCATGATAGCTCAGGGACAATTACATTTTTACTATGTATGCAAAGCCTGCCCCAACCTCTAGGCAGCCTGGTCACACATATTATGTGATTTCAAAGAATCCAAAAGAATCCTCTTACTTTAAAAGAATTGTTACAGACTTCAGCCTGTTATTCTTAAAATCCATACTATTTAAATTACTGCATTGAATGAATTATTGCCTCCAAAAGATAGTCTTGAAATCAAGATGAAGCCTTAAATGTGTTTTTATTTATTTTGTAATGGACACATTGTTATTGTACACATTTGTGGGGTACAGTTTGATGTTTCAGTACATGTATATGTTGTATAATGTGCAAGTGAGGGTAGTTAGCATATCCTTCATCTCATGAATTTATTATGTCTTTGTGTTAAGAACATTACAAAGTCTCTCTTCTAGCTGTCTTGTAATAAACAATACTCTACGGTTAACCAGGCACCCTGCTGTGCAAAAGTACAGTAGAATTTATTCATCCTAACAATAACTTTCTTGTTTGGGTTTGGTTTCTTTTGTTTCGTTTTGTTTTTTTGTTTTGTTTTGTTTCGTTTTTTTGAGATGGAGTCTTGCTCTGTCGCCCAGGCTGGAGTGCAGTGGCACAATCTTGGCTCACTGCAGCCTCTGCCCCCCGGTTTCCAGCGATTCTCCTACCTCAGCCTCCTGGGTAGTTGGGATTACATGCACATGCCACCAGGCCTGGCTAATTTTTGTATTTTTAGTAGAGATGGGGTTTCGCCATGTAGGCCAGGCTGGTCTTGAACTCCTGACCTCAGGTGATCTGCCCTCCTTGGCCTCCCAAAGTGTTGGGATTACAGGCATTAGCCACCGCACCCAGCCCATCCTATCTAATAGTAACTTTCTACCCAATGACAAACATTTCCTGATTCTCCTCTCCTTCACCCCATCCCTCGTCTCTGGTAACCAATCTTCTGCTCTCTTTTATGAAATAAACTTTAAAAAAATATATTCTACATAAGAGTGATATCATGCAGTATTTGTTTCTCTGCCTGGCTTATTTAACAGAACATAATGTCCTCCAGATGTATCCATGTTGTTGCAAATGACAGGATTTTATTCTTTTTATGACTGAACAGTATTCCATTGTGTATATATACCACATTTTCTCTATCCGTTCATCCATTACTGGAAACTTAGGTATATTCCATGTCTTGGCTATTGACAATAGTGCTTCAATAAACTTAAGAATGGAGATATCTCTTCAACATACTGATTTCATTTCCTTTGAACATATACCCAGGAGTGGGATTGCTAAATCATTTGGTAGTTCTATTTTGTATTTTTTAAGGAAACTTTAGACTGTTTTTCATAATAGCTCAACTAATTTACATTCCCACCAACGATGTATAAGTGTTCTCTTTTCTCCATGTCTTTGCCAACATGTGTTTTCTTCTGTCTTTTTGACAATACCATTCCAAATGAAATGAAGTAGTATCTCATCATGGTTTTCATTTGCATTTCCCTAGTGATTAGTGATGTAGAGCATTTTTTCATATACCCGTTGGCCATTTGTATTTCTTCTTCTGAGAAAAGTTTATTAAGGTCTTTTGCCTAGTTTTTAATTGAGTAATTGGGATTTTCTTGCTGTTAGGTTATTTAATATATATTCTGGATATTCATCCTTTGTCGGATATACAGTTTGCGAATATTTTTGCCCATTCTGTGGCTCTTTGTTAATTGTTTTCTTCACTGTGCAAAACATTTTTACTTTTATATATTATTATTTGTCTATTTTTGCTTTTGTTGCCTGTGCTCTTGAGATCTTATTAAAATATCCCTGCCCAGCACAATGTTGCAAATTTTGCGTACGTTTTCTTCTAGTAGTATCATAGTTTCAGGCTTTACATTTAAGTCTTCAATCCATTTCGAGTTGAATCTTACATATGATGAGTCATAAGGGTCTTGTCTCATTCTTCTGCAGGTACATATCCAATTTTTCCAGCACTGTTTATTGACAAGACTGTCTTTTCATCAATGTGTGTTCTTGGCACCTTCATCAAAAATCATGTAGGTGCATGAATTTATTTCTTGGCCCTCTTTCTGTTACATTGGTCTGTGTGTCTGGTTTCCTTTTTGTTTGTTTATTTTATTTTATTTTTTTTTTTGCCAGTACCACACTTTTTTTTGTTTCCATAGCCTGTAGAATGCATATATTTTGAAGTCAGGTAGTGTGATGCCTCCAGGTTTGTTGTTTGCTCAAGATTGCTTTGACTATTTAGTCTTTTGTAGTTTCATATGAATTTTAGAAGTTTTTTTTTTTCTATTTCTGTGAAGAATGTCATTGGTATTTTGATAGGGATTCCATTAAATCTGTAGCTCTTTTTGGGTAGTATGGCCATTTTAACAATATTAATTATTTCAATCCATGAACATGGGATATCATTCCATTTATTTGTGCCCTCTTTAATTTCTTTCATTAGGGTTTTATGGTTTTCACTATAGTGATCTTTCACTTCCTTTGTTAAGTTTATTTCTAGGTATCTTATTTTGAGGAGTAGCTATTGTAAATGAAATGGTTTCATTGCTTTCTTTTTTTATATAGCGCACTATTAGTGTGTGGAAACAACACTGATTTTTGTATGCTGAGTTTGTATCTGTCCTGGAACTTTACTGAATTTGTTTATTATTTCTAACAGTGTTTTCATGGAGTCTCTATAACTTTCTACATGTGTAATCATGTTCTCTGCAAACAGGGACAATTGGACTCTCTACTTTCCCATTTGGATGCCCTCTATTTCTTTGTCTTGCTTCATTGCTATGGCTGGGACTTCCAGTACTTTGCTGTATAGAAATAGGGAAATCGTGCAACCTTGTCTTTTTCCTGGTCTTAGAGAAAACCCTTTCACCTTTTCCTCATTCAGTATGATGTTGGCTGTGGGTTCATTATTTATGGCCTTTATTGTGGTGAAGTTCATAACTTCTATACCTCATTTGTTGAAAGTTTTTACCTTTAAGAAATGTTAAATTTTGTCACATGCTTTTTCTGCACATATTGAAAAGATAATATGGGTTTTATCTTTTAAATTTATGTTTTTCAGCTTCAGGGTACATGTGCAGGATGTGCAGGTTTGTTACATAAGTAAACATGTGCCATGGTGGTTTGGTGCACCTATTAAACCATCACCTAGGTATTAAGCCCAGCATGCATTAGCTCTTTTTCCTAATGCTCTCCCTCCTGCCCTCCCCCAAGAGGCCCCAGTATGTGTTGTTCCCCTCCCTCCATCTATGCATTCTCATTGTTCAGCTCCCACTTGTAAGTGAGAACATGTGGTGTTTGGCTTTCTGTTCCTGTGTCAGTTGGCTGAAAATAATGGCTTCCAGCTTCACCTATGTCCTTGCAAAGGCCATGTTCTTGTTCCTTTTTATGGTTGCATAGTATTCCATAGTGTATATGTTCCACATTTTTTTTATCCAGTCTATCACTGATGGGCGTTTGGGTTGATTCCTTGTCTTTGCTATTGTGAATAGTGCTGCAGTGAACATAC
Source organism: Rhinopithecus bieti (assembly GCF_001698545.2). Lineage (NCBI taxonomy): Eukaryota > Metazoa > Chordata > Mammalia > Primates > Cercopithecidae > Rhinopithecus > Rhinopithecus bieti. The sequence continues at coordinate 3,056,742 of NW_016805531.1, forward strand.
ACATGCATGTATCTTTATAGTTGAATGATCTGTATTCCTCCGGTTATATACACAGTAATGGGATTGCTGTGTCAAATGGTATTTGTGGTTCTAAATCTTTAAGGAATCGCCACACTGTCTTCCATAATGGCTGAACTAATTTACATTCCCACCAACAGTGTAAAAGTGTTTCTATTTCTTCACAGCCTCACCAGCATCTGTTGTTTCTTGACTTTTTAATAATCGCCATCTGACTGGCTTGAGATGGTATCTCATTGTGGTTTTGATTTGCATTTCTCTAATGATCAGTGATGTTGAGATTTTTTTCATGTTTGTTGGCTGCATGAATGTCTTCTTTTGAGGAGTGTCTGTTCTCCTTTTACCTTTACCCACTTTTTAATGGGGTTGTTTGTTTCTTGTAAATCTGTTTAAGTTTCTTATAGATTCTGAATATTAGACCTTTGTCAGATAAATAGATTGCAAAAATTTTCATTCTGTAGGTTGTCTGTTCACTCTGACGATCATTTCTTTTGCTGTGCAGAAGTTCTTTAATTAGATTCCATTTGTCAATTTTTGCTTTTGTTGCAATTGCTTTTGGTGATTGCATCATAAAATATTTGCCCATACCTATGTCCTGTATGGTATTGTCTAGATTTTCTTCTGGGTTTTTATAGTTTGGGGTTTTACATTTAAGTCTTTAATGCATCTTGAGTTAATTTTTGCATATCTGGGTATCACCTGGTTATCACCAGTACAGGCTGCAGAACAGCAAAGATTGCTGTCTGCTCCTTCCTCTGGAAGCTTCATCCCAGATGGACACTGACCTAATGCCAGCTGGAACTCTCCTAATGCCAGCTGGAACTCTCCTGTATGAGGTGTCTGGTGACCCCTGTTGGGAGGCCTCACCCAGTCAGGAGGCATGGATCAGGGACACACTTAAGGAAGCAGTCTGTCTCTTAGTGGAGCTGGTGCACTGTTCTGGGGGAAGCCCCCTTGTCAGGATCACCCAGACTCTTCAGAGCTAGTAGACAGGAAAGATTAAGTCCACTGAACCAGAGACTTTGGCCACCCCTCCCCACAGGTGCTCTGTCCCAGGGAGATGAGAGTTCTGTCTGAAAGCCCCTGGCTAGAGTTGCTAGAATTCCTGTAGGGAGGCCCTGCCCAGTGAGGAGGGATGGATCTGGGTCCCACCTAAGGAAGCAGTCTGGCAACAATCGGCCACAACCACTGTGCTACGCTCTGAGGAATAATGCCCAGTCCAAACCTCCCAATCTCTCTAGCACTGGCCAGGGGAAACTGCTGACTAGAGCCACAGCAATGGCGGTCTGGTTTTTCTCTTTTTTTTTCCTTTTTCTGTTAATGTGGTATGTCACATTTATTGAATTGCATATGCTTAAGCATCCTTTTATCCCTTCAATGAGTCCCACATAATCATTGTGGATAATCTTTTCACTGTGTTGTTGAATGCAGTTTGCCAGTATCATGTCAAGAATTTTTGTATCTATGTTCATCAGGGATGTTGGCTTTTAATTTTTGTTGTTGTGTTATGTCCTTGACTGATTTTGCAATCAGGGGAACACTGGCCTTGTAAGATGAATTTGGAGGCATTTCTTCTCCTTAACTTTCTGTAATAGTTAAGGATACTTGGTATTACTTCCTTTTAATTGGTAGAATTCATCAGTGAAACCATCAGATCCCAAGTTTTTTTTTTGATGAAATACTTCATTACTGATTCAATTTCCTCATTCATTATCAGTCTGTTTAGATTTTCTATTTCTTCATATTTTGGTAGGTTGGATCTGTCTGAGAATTTATCAACTTCTCTGTGCTACCAACTTTCTTCATGTGTAGTTGTTCATAATACTTGAACAACAATGGTATAGTTGCTAGTAATAGTCTCAAGATTCTTTGTAACTTTTGTGATGTCAGTTGTAATGTCCTCTAATTTCTAATTTTATTTATTTGAGTCTTTCCTCTTTTATAAGTCTTGCTAAAGGTTTGTCAATTTTATCTTTTCAAAAAAAACCTCTTCATTTTATTGCTCCTTTGGATTATTTTTGTAGTCTATATTTCATTTATTTCTTCTCTGAGTTTTATTACTTTCTTTGTTGTACCAATTTTGTGGTAAGTTTGTTCTCTTTTAGTTTCTTGAGGTGTCACATTAGGTTGTTTATTAGAAATCATTCTACGTTTTTGAAGTAGTCATTTATTTCTAAGAATTTTCCTCATAGAACTGCTTTTGCTGTCTCTCATATGTTTTGGTGTGATGTGTTTCTATTCTCATTTGTCTCAAAAAACTTTTAAGTTTTCCTCTTAATTTTGCTATTTACCCATTGATTATTTAGGAGCGTGTTTTCCAATTTTCATGTATATAGTTTCTGAAACTTTCTTGTTGATTTTGTTTTATCAGCATTCTCCCTCTATCGCCAACAATTTATATTTTGGTTTATTAATTTACATATCTATTGTGTGTTCATTTGCCACCAATTGTAGCTATTGTTAATTTGACCTTTATTCTTCATACTAGAGGACTGAAAGCTTTACATAGCACCATTACAGCACTGGAGTATTCTGAGTTTGATTATAAATTTACCTTTAAATGTAAGTTTTATACAATTACATGTTTTGTGAGAGTAATTTTCTTTCTACTGTTAGTTGTAGCACTCCCTTAAGCATTTATTGTATGGCCAGTCTTGCAGCAGTGAAGTTCCTCAACTTTTGCTTATCTGAGGTGTTTATTTCTCCTTCTTTGCTGTAAAGCTTTGCTGAATACATTATTTGTGGCTTAGAAGTTTGTTTTCTTTCTTTCTTCCCTTTCTTTCTTTTCTTTCTTTCTCTCTCTCTTTCTCTTTCTTTCTTTCACACCTCTGAATATATTATGTCATTCTCTCCTGGCCTGCAAGATTTCTGCTGAAAAATCTACTCAGTGTAATGAGGATTCCTTATATGTGACTTGATGCATTTCTCTTGTCACTTTTAGAATTCCCCCTTTATATTTGATGTTTTTATTATAATGTGCTCTGGAGGGATGTTTTGAATTTGAATATACTTGGAGATTTTTGAGCTTCGTGGATCTAGTTGTTCATATCTCTCCCCAGGTTTGGGAAGTTTTCAGCTGTCATTTCGTTAAATATGTTTTCTGTGTTAAATGTGTTTCTTTTCCTATCTCTTCTCCCTCTGACATTTCTATAATGCAAATATTTTTTCACTTAATGGTGTCTCGTAAGTCCTAGAGAGTTCTCCATTCATTTTTATTCTTATTTCCTTTTTTCCCCTGTGACTGGGTTATTTCAAAAGACCTGTCTCAAATTCAAAAAATCTTTCCTCTGCTCAGTCCAGTCTGTTATTGTAGGTTTCAATTGCATTTTTTATTTTATCCATTAACATCTTCAACTCTGAGATTTATGTGTGATTCTTTCTTATTATCTCTGTCTCTTTGTTGAACTTTTCATTCAGATCATGAATTGTTTTCCTGATTTTTTCAAATTGCTTGTCAGTACTCTGTTGGATCTTGCTGCGTTTCCTTAGGATTACTATTTTGAATTCCTTTTTAGGCATTTGTAAATAACCTTTTCTTTGGGGTCTGTTAATGGAGAATTATTATTCTCCAAAATTATTCTTTTGGAGGTGTCAGGTTTCCTTGCTTTTTCATGTTTCTTGTGTCCCTATGTTGATGTGTGTGCATCTAGTAAAACAGTTAATTTTTTCAATTTTATAGAATAGCTTCAGTAGGGAGAGAATGCTTTTTCTGTATGTGGGTGCTAGAGTGTTGGTTAAGTATGGTGGTACATTGGCTTTGGTTTGGGTGGATTCAGTCATGTGGCTCTGTACAGTTTCTTCAGCCATAATCCTCATCGGTGATGTCTGTAATTGCTTCAGTGGCCTAAGCTATGGGAGTTTGTGATGGTCGTGGCACAATTTTTCAAAGAATTCAAGCACTGGACTGATTGCCAGGCCAGGCATGGGTGTAGCAGGATGGCCGGCTCTCCAACAGGCTCTCTGTGGGGCATATGTAGGCACAACCAGCTGTCTGACTGTGCAATTGATTCTTTGGTGAGCAAGGCTGCTGCCACATTGTCTGTCAGGTTGGGCAAGAATCGTGGACCCAGTGGGCTAGCCATCTGTGTGGCAGTTTCTCTGGGGGGTAGGACCACCATTGCATTGGCTGTCAGGCTGATGTGGGTGTGGATGAGTGCAGTGGGACAGCAGCTGTGTGGCAGCTTCCCCACTGTGAAGGTGCACGTGTGCCCCAGGAGTTTGGGTCCCACTTGGATTTGGGGTCTTGGTTATGCCCTCAAGCCAGGAAGCTGGGGTCACGAGGCTGCAGGTACCCACATGAACATGGTGGAATGATGGCAGGACCTTTGGGATGGAGAGAGTTTTAGTAGCTACTGGCCTCGAGGGCAGGATACATTCTAGCAGTGAGTCTTTCAATATGGCAGTGTGTCATAGGAGCTTAGGTCATGGGAGTGGGAGATGTAAAATGGGCTCTTACTCTGGGGCAGTGCAGCCACACACACTCCCATCAACTCTCCAAACAGGATTCAGGGCCTGTAAAAACTGGGGGATTCTCCCGTAGCAAGTATTCTTAGCATCTGTGACAGTAATGGGGACCAGTGAGGGTCTCCAGCTTAGCTTTTCCTCATAAGAAGTACTCCTTGGCTCAAGTCAATCCTAGTGAAGAAAGAATGTGGCAGAAGCAGGATGCTTCACGCTCCTCGCTATGGTGCTATCCTGCACTTCCATGTTCTGTGGGGACTGTGCTGCCCCTCTGGTGCTTTTCAGCATGCTTTTTCAGTCACCTAGTCAAAATATAGTTGTTTATTCATTGTTTTGTTCCCTTTTTATGGGATGAGCACCAGGCAACTTTTCAGCTATCTTGCTGACATCACTCTTTTAAATGTATATTTAAAGAAAGAAAAAAATAAATAAAGGCTGGGGAAAAATGAATTAAGAATTCACTTTAAGAAGCTGGAGAAAAAGGACACAAGAGTAAACAAAGAAAACAGATAGGAAGAAAGTATAAATAAAAGAGCCAAAATTAATAAAGAAAAAAGGTCTAAAAGACACTGTAAGCAAAGAATAAAGATAAATGATAAAATGGAAAATATTTGGAATTCATGTTACAAAAGGCTTATTGGCAATCAATCAGAAAACTGCAAATTAAAACAAAAAAAACTAAGGTATTATTTCACATCTTTCACACTGACAAAATTAAAAGTCTCACAGTAACACATTTTGATAAGGATATGGGATAATAAGAAATTCACATGCCACAATTTAAATTGTACAAACACAATAGAAAGCAATTTGGTGACCTTATAAAGTCAAAAATGCCATTCCCAGAAACTCAACAATTCTACCTTTAGTCAAGTTCTATAGCATATTTCTTGCATATATGTTCAACAGAAATGTGCAAGAATAATCATTGCTTAATTAGAAGTATAACAGAATTGGAAATAAATGTTTATCAATTTAAGGCAAAAATAATGTGTTAGACTTTCACAGTAAATATTACATCGCAGTTAAATTCACTGGTGCTATCAATACAAATATATATTAATACAGATAATTTTCAAAAATGTAATTTTAAGGGAAGAAAGAAAATATGGAATGTATTTACAATAGGATGTAATTTCCATAAGGTATAAAATGTGCACCTCGTGTTTTATATGTTTAATACAATTAAATATTAAAAGTACAAAATCATGGATAGGAAGGATGTAAAACTCCAGAACAGTACTTACTTTATGGGGAAGGGAAAAAGAAAATGGCTTTGAAGGGATATACAGGACCTTCTATTAAATGTGGCACATTTTTCTTTAGGAAATATGGCAAAATGGTAGATTTAAGTAAATCTGGCAGTGGCTTCAGGATATTTGTTTTATTTTTCTCTAGACATATCGTGATCGGTGAGTTGTAAAGATATCAATAATAAAAAAAATAATAAAAGAATGTAAAAGTACTATGTACGAGCATCTTCTAAAGTTATTTTATAAAAATCTTTTCTATTCCTTTGAAAAGACAATTAGTTAGAATTTTTATGTGATTGTCGATGAATTTTCTAGATCTGTAAGTCATAGTTTAGAAAGCAAAATATTTTGATGTTAACAGCGAGGATTTGTTGGTTGTGCTTTTTTTTTTTTTTGTTTTAAAACGGGTCTCACTCTGCTCGCCCAGGCTGAAGTGCAGTGGTGCGATCTCGGCTCACTGCAATCTCCACTTTCCAGGTTCAAGTGATTCTTCTGCCTCAGCCTCCCAAGTAGCTGGGATTATAGGTGCCCACCACCATGCCCAGCTAATTTTTGTATTTTTAGTAGAGATGGGTTTTTTTAGTAGAGATGGGTCTTCACCATGTTGGCCAGGCTAGTCTCGAACTCCTGACCCCGTGATCTGCCCACCTCATTCCCCCAAAGTGCTGGGATTACAGGTGTGAGCCACCGTGCCTGGCCACTTTTGTCTTTAAAACAACTTTAAGCAAGTTGCCTTTCCCTCCAGAGAAAAATATTTATTTATAGAAGAATAACAAGAACACACAAACAGATTCATACCTAAACAAAACATACAAATACACACATATGTGAACACATATGCACATGCCTACCCACCTATATACATGTTCATCCACACACATACACATACTCCTAATTTCTCTATAGCAATGTGATATTTACTGTACCTTACTTTACATAAAATTGTATAACTATTGTCCTTTAAAAAAAAAACACACAAAAACAAAAAATTTTTTTATCTTAGGTTCAGGAGTATATGTCCAGGTTTGTCTTAGGTAAACTTTTGTCCTAGGGGTTTGTTGTACATATTATTTTGTCACCTAACTACCTATCCAGTAGTTACTTTTTCTGATCCTCTCCCTCCTCCCACCCTCCAGTGTCAAGTAGGCCCTAGGGTCTGCTGTTCCTCTCTTTGTACCCATTTGCTCGACTTACCTGCATTTACAAGTTAGAACATGTGGTATTTGGTTTTCTGTTCCTGTGTCATTTTGCTAAGGATAATGGCCTCCAGCTCCATCCATGTTCCTGCAATGGACATGTTCTCATTCTTTTTTGTTGAGGTATACATATCTGAGTTTGATTCTATTTGTGCTGCAGAATCATAAGACAGAGTTGTGATGAGGTATATCTGTGGCATTGCTGGATCATGTGATCACAGCTAGAACACCATTGGTTTCTTTCACAATTCTACATTCATTTTGCGATTTAATTCACCTCTTAGATCTGAAAGTTCTGAAGGTCATCTGAGCTGCCAATTTTGTGATAAGTGTTTTGTCTCCTGACATTTCAGTTTACTCACTTTTAGTCATTTCTATAGGCTGCACTCATTTTACCATTAGCATACACTTCCTTTTCAGGGAGGAAGGAAACAAACTACCCCTAATGATTTATGACTTAGAAGTTTGCATATGCTGCAGTGGGAATCAGTTTTAATAATAATCTTCATGATACTATTTCATTTATGGTTCATATATAATATGGCAATAGCTCCATTCCTGTATGTAAACACAATTTGACATTTAACAGAAAATTAAAGTATTGGGAAATGAGCTTTTTCTTTTTAAAAATGGGCCATCTAATAAGATCTATTTGTTGAGCTGATGTTGTTTCTAGTGATTAAGTTAAGTTTTAGTGTTACCTAAAGTGTTTCTCTTGTGGCGAATGATTGAGAAAATAATTATAATGGGCTATGTCTTTGACAGAGTCTATAAACACTGAGATGGCAGCACATGATTAAATTTATGTTCAGATTGTAGAAATCATTGCTGCTTAAGAAGAGAACAAGCATATTGATCTTCGAGAGTGAAATAAGGCAAGATGAAAGGAATAATTAAATCTGGCGGTATTGGTGTTCCCATCCATAGCAATACAATTATACAAATTACATCTCTCCTCACCTTGCCCCTCCTTCTTCTCCTCTTTAAGTTTAAACTCAAGACCTCCTAATCAAATGTTGTAAAAAAGATTTTGTTTTTATTTGCCTTGCTAAATCGGCCTGTTTTCAGCAGAAAAGGGCTTTGGCATGATCCCTGAAAAATATTCTCTTTGTAATTTCTATTTGAGGTGGAAACAGGAAGAATGCTTAAGCCTGTTTTAATCATTTTGCATGACTCCTCTTTGGTCCTGAAACCCTGTGACTAATATAGGTACTTGGGGAGGTAAACAATGAACTCATATAGGCCAGTCAGGTACAATTTAATGCCAAGGCAATCATTGTGACCTGCTGTAGAGTGGTAGGGGAACATCTGGGGCTGTGATTCTTCAAGATAAAAATAATAATAATAATAATAATAATAATAATAATAATAATAATAATAAATCCCTA
>NW_016805531.1:3066850-3077330 GCF_001698545.2 Rhinopithecus bieti
AAATCCCTATGCATCTAAGCCAAGCTTTGAGATGAAAAATTCAGAATTCCTCTCTAGTAACTGTCATGTACTAGATTTCACCTAAAATGTCTAGGAATGACTCAGAATATATAAGAAATTCTGGGAGATAGATAAATCCTTTTTTTAAAAAAGTCTAGGCTTTCCTTTGATTGGGAAAATGACTCAATTTAGAAGGAATTTCCATTCCTTTTAGAGGCAGTGGGTTGGAGGATCCTTCTGTTTGAACACCAGGATCTCCCTTGTAAAGCTGTTCTGCTCGCTAGTCTTTTACTCTGAGAACTACTCACTCTTATTTGTCTTGTCAATATTGCAATTTCATGTTTCTTCTGCCTGCTCAGCAGTTAATCCAGTTGAATGTCAATCTGCTCCTTTTTATGATACCAGTGTGATGCTAAGTTAATGTTCACAGTAACCATGATGCAAGCCTTCATTTTTACCCAGATCTCACACATTGATGGCACTTTCCATATCCTCATTTCTCTTGCATCTGGAAATTTCTCCATTGGTCCCCTTCATACATCACTATTTGTTCATCACTGTTTCTGGAATATAATCCCTTAATATGCTCCATGAAAAGTAAACTATGGAAAAGTAAATTTGAGAAATACTGCAGTCCAGTCAGTCCTGCACTGTTAAATGTGGTAGCCACTCACTATGCACAGCTGTTGAGTGCTTGAAATGTGGCTAGTTTGAATTGAGATGTGCTGCAACTTCAAACTAGACACTGATTTTGGACACTCACAATGCAGAAAAATATAAAATGTCTCAATAACTTTTATATTGACTAAATGCTAAAATGATAACATTTTTGATATACCAGGTTAAGAAAATATTATTAAAATAAATTTATAATTTTTTTATTTTGCCTTCTGGAAAATGTGGCTCACATTATAAATAACTGAGAAAATCTGCAGAATGGCACCACCGTAGTCACTTTTAGAAATCTACAATATATAATTACATAATAAGAGTCTGAGACGTCTCACAATAATAAACTCGGTTTAACTAGGTTAAAACCTGTATTTCCTGTATCTCATTGACCATGGGATTTATTTTAACATAAGAACTATACATACTCTCCAACAGCTAGTAGTTTAAATAAACCCACTTGGGAAAACAGTGTTTAAGGCTCAAGGGATGAGAAACCTTGATTCTATTTTTTCTACGTTGCATGCTTCCTGATTCTCAGTAAGATACAGAGGGCAGGGGTTTGACAATACAAATGCCTGTCTGTTTAGTCCAGATATCACGAATATGCCTGGTATTCCTGATAGTAATACAAATTAGTTACTTATACTTTCACAGATATTTTTGTCAATAAAGCTAAGTGGAATTCAAATTCATAAATGTGCTAATGGCTCTTCATCATGAACATTAACCTTCATTTGGGATTTGGCAGTGTTGAATACATATGTAAATGTAACGATTTGATGGCATAAGAGAATGGAATTTCTATTATATTCATAATCATAATAGGCACTTAAAACCTTGTCTGTAGTTATCCTGAATCATAGAAGAAGTGAAATAGTCAAGATCATGGTAAAAAGAACTGAAGAAAAAACTCATAATAATAAAATATTAGTTAATTTTGAAACAATTTTCATATCCCAGCACTTTGCTGAGCACCTTATTAGCCCCGTCTCAATTAATTCTTACAATAACTTTATTAGTTAGAGGTACATTTTCTCCATTTCCCAGACAAGGAAACTGAAGTTTGGAAGAGTTAAGTAACTTGATCAGAGTTTCATAGCTAATAAATTATGGAGCCGTGAACTCGGAGCCTACATCTTAATTGCTGTGACAATTATACGGTAGCATATGCATGTATAAACCTCCTTCCAGGGAAACCCCCCAAGGACTGAATGAAAGGGAGCAAGGTATGTGTATGTGGCCAGGGGGAGAAGGGGGACTTTCAATTTCTTTTACTCCTTTATAAAAATCTGTGCAATATTACCACAAATATGCCTTCGTGTTGGTTAGGAGAGGTCAAAAAAATATTTATTTGTAACCCTTCGACATTTTTTTCCTGGAACCTCCCCATTAATATTAAACAGTCTTTATCTATACAGGCTACATTTTCCCCATACAGACCAGTCTTTCTGTACATTAGATGAGAAAAATGGCTGATTCCTCAAAACTTGCAGTACGGTGAATATGCCTTGTCTTCTCTCACCGTATTGCTTTGACAAATGCTACTCTCTCAGCTGAGAATGTCTTCTTTTTTAATCTTTCTTTGCTTCTTTTTTTATCTCCTTCCTCAAACTGTTTCCACAAATCCCATCCCAGATGTCACTGCCTCCAGGGACCTTTTCCTAAATCAAATCATCCTCTACTCCAAGTTGGCTTAGATGAGCCACCATCACCACAATGGGTATCTTTAACCTGATGTATTTTGCCCTATGAAAAAAAAAACCTATCATACTATTTTGAAATGTAATAGTAAGATGGGCCTAGTAGTAGGTATTTGTCACCTGGATCTAAGCTCTCTTTTAATGTTTAAGAAATGTTTTTCACGTAGTCACTTATAAGAGTAGGTAAAAAGTAGAGCTTACTTCTTTATGATACAGTACACCAGTTGTGTTCAGTGGAAGATTTGGATGTGCCCAGACAGAATGGTAAGTCTCAACAGAGAATTTCAAATAAGGTCTGCAAGGTTTGAGAGGGAAGTCATGCCCATTTGAAAAAGTTACAAGACTTTGTTAGAGTCAGCTCTTCCCCTTGTAACTAAACATATGATTATGGGTTAATTGATGAGTTTGTGTACTGGGCAATTCACTGTAAACTAGGTTTCATCTATACACTAGCCAGAAAGTCAGGGATGCCCTGAATCACTCTATCATCATATGAAAGCAGTACAAAGAAGGCCTGGATTAGGCAAGTCCTGAAAGCATAATTATTTTGCATGAGCAGAAATCTTTTAACCCAGTGCAACTGATGTTAACCAAACCTCCTTCAGCTCCTACCTGTTGGTTATTCCCTAGATTAGTTGATTGAGAAAAAAACATTCCAACTGAATTTACACGTGATGTCACAGGTTAGGTTCTCCAGAAGTAGATGCTGAGATGGAGTCTGGAATGCAGAATGTTTGTTAGGAATCAACACCTGCTAAAGGGAGAGATGAAAAGCAGGATTGAGCACAGGAAGAAGTCAAACGGTGATAGAAGATAAACAAAACTTGGTCAACCCCATGGAGAACTTAAAAGCATATTCATCACCATTACCCTGCTTTGGGGCCAAATAACGAGGCCTTTATATTTCTACTTCAATCAGTCATTGAACATGGGCTTCCCTCGAGAAAGTTCTGTCCTTGGACAAGATGGCTCTTGCACTTGAGGCAAACCCTGAAGGAAATGACAACTGAATCCTCTCAGATAATAGATGAGGCAACTGATTTTTTCTTAAAAGATTAAATAAATCCTTCTGATGAGGCAGAACTTTGCATAGTATATCTGATTGTTCACTATTCCTTGAAGGAATTAAGGTCTCAGTGAAGACTCTGCATCCTGAGATAACAAAATTGGAAGACTAATGTCAAAGTGGCTTAGTGGAGCATGGATGGACCTCTTGGAATGGGCTAAAAAATGGAAGAAACTTGGTTCTGATATGACTGTTCATCAGAAGGCCTTCTTGGTGGGGAAGGCTTTCAATAATCAGGTGGCTTTCAATAATCAGCATCACTCTCCTTGTGAATGTTGATCAGCCTCTTGCCATAATCTCTTTTACCCCTAATCAATAGGCTGAGAAACAAAGCAGACTTGGTGTCAAGGATAAAAGAGATGTCGGAGCCTAACATTATAGACCTCACCTCCCTAAGGCTGACCTGTTTACTTCCACTGATAAGTAATCAGTCAGTGAGTAGCAGAAACCAATGTTGAGTGACCTCCCTTATGCTCCCCCTTCAATATGGAATACTGTCTAAGAGGAGCCAGTCATTTATTGAATTTCAGTTACACTGGATCCTTGATGTGGAAGGGATGGAAACTGGCTATTTGGTGACTGTTTTGTTTTCTCTGCACACCATACTAAAAAGCCGTATCACCAAGTGAAGAATCACAGAATGCCCTATTCAACATGTGGTATATCACAAACATTGCTTCTAACCAAGGAACACTCACTTTATGGGAAATGAGGTAAAGACGGTGACTTAGAACTGCATTCTCTAAAAGAAGCTGGACATGGAAAACAATGGCATGGCCTATTAAAAGACTCAGGCACTATACCAGCAGTAAATTCTCTGAATGATTACCTGGTATATAATGCTATTTCTGCCATCACCAGAATATATGGGTCTTGGAACCAGAAGTTGGAAGTGGGAGAGGCCCCTCTTACTATTAGATCCAGGGAGCTAATGATTTACTTTAAAAATTTGCTTACCTTGCCCTGTGACTTTGGCTAAAGTTCTCAATTCTCAAAGACAAAATGCTCCTTTCCATCATGGGTCTCTTATCTTGGCTGACTATAAACAGGAAATAGGTTTGCTGCTACAAAATGAAAAAGAGGGGAGAATGAATAGGACATATAAAATCCCCATAATTTTTTTTCTAGTGGTAAAATGTAATGGGAGACAACAGTAAATCTATATAAGCAATACCACAAGGCATTCGGATACTTTAGTGATGACAGCTTGGTCAGAGAACCCTAACCAACAGAAGAAGTGGCTGAAAGCAAACGGAATGTAGAATTGGTGATAAAAGAAGGAAATCGTGGCAATTAATTATTGCCTCTAGACCAACTTCAGAAATGAAGACTACAGCTCTTATTCATATTTCTTTCTTGCTCTGTGTTGTATATAATTAGAAATTTTAAGTTACTTTATTTTTCTCTCTCCCTTTCCCCTCTGTCTTATACAGTGTTCTAGGTGGTAGTAAACTTTCCAGTCTAGTCCATAATATCTGGACTTGTGACAGAACTAAAGGAGAATGAACATCAGCCAGTGATCTTCGCTTGTTCCTAGAAGCAAAAATTGTGAATTTTACTTCTGGAAAGAGAGTAATAGGCTTTATGGCTGTAGGAGAGATTTTTGCATCATTTTGCTGAAAGCACTTTTTTAAAAGTCCAAGTGTTTTACTGTAACAGATTGACATGTTTCTGGAAACCTCATGTCCTGAAAAATCATTTTCAAATAAATATAGGGCTTATCAGAAATAGTTTGCGACAAACACTCAAAATCTATGCCATTTGTAACCAAAGCAATAACAATCCAAATAAGTATTCCAGTCCAATTTAAAAGGAAAGATATTGTAATTCTTAACATTTTTAACTAGAGAAAACCTTCTACTGTTTTAAGAAAGTTATATATAAAAAAGGATCAAGTTCGCTAACTTATGAAGGCATGGCCAAAATGCACAAATGTTGAGCAAAACCACTCAATAAGCACTTTTTGAGAAGAGCACATGTCCAGAATAAAAGAGGAGGGAGTAATGTGAATGAACACCATGTATAATTATAATATTATGCTCCTCCACAGCCTTCTGTGTTCAACTGTGTGAGCATTCACTCATTGTTACTTGATGGCACAAAAGATTTGTATGGTGAGAAAAATCATAAATAGATCAATGAAACTTTTATATTGTACTGACATCATTCCCATATCAACCAATCGTGTAAGCTTATTTCTTTATAGACATACATGTTATCAAAGCAGTCTGTGTAAGTAAGGGAAGAAGAGTGCACATTGATTTGGAATAACCAAAATCAGTGATGTATTGGATATTCGTCACTGTGATGGTCCTGTAGTCCAATACCATTTTTAAGTTCGGAGAACTCTACAGAAGCTGAAATTTCATATTTTAGCTAAAAACTTCAGCTTCTGTAAAATTTCATTTCCCTAGCTTCTCTTGGAACTTGAGCAAGGCACTCACCTAGGCTCACCAGCAAACAGACCCACACTGACTTTTAAAGCAAGACTCCTAATGCAAGAAAGAAGAAATGCGGAGAAACTCTTTCAGATGATGTCAGCAGTTGCAGCAAGATCAGGTTGCTTAGGGCAACAGAGGTAGAGATGAAAGTAGCAGTCTCCAGTGCCCAATACCAGATGTATCTCCAGGACAAGACACAGGGTCTAGTGCTTGTGTTCGCCACACTGATGTTCTTGCTGCTTCTACAGTGATGTCATTTTGGACTTGCTTTTCGCTGTTTTGACCTGAATCTGATTCTCTTGTTATTTGGTAGATTCTTTGAGTTACTTCATGTCCTCTAGTAAATTTTTTCCCACTTAACTTAGACAGCATAGCTTTTGTAGCTTGCAACTAAGAGCTTTGACTGTCACAGTCATCTGGACTCTGAAGGATTTTAGAGGAAGGGTTGTGCCTCTTTATCACAAGAGTGCATACTGTTGTGCCTGGAAGGCAGAAACCACTCAATATATGCCTGTCTCATAAATAAATGAATAGATGATGTTGATACGAGAAATATATTTGCCATAAAACCAATGAGATTCAGTAATTAAAATAATAACTAGTACATCAGACTTGGAATAGCATTAACATACTAATATAATCCTAATAATAGGTATTCTAATAATTGTTTCTAAATATTTCTACAAATAGTAAACCTTTGCACAAACAACAAAGTATTGTTTTATCTTAGATAACCATTTGATGTTAGAAAATGAATTTTAATACATTATAAGAAAATAAAACTTACTACCTATTTGGTTATTTCTTTTTTCTGCCTGATGCTAAGATGTTTGTCATAGTTACCTTCATTATGGTTTGAACTCCCTAACATATTCTGCTGCCACTTTTGGAAGCTTTTAGTAATTTATCAAACTTTAACCCCTATCAACTAAAGAATAGTGACTCCCTCATAATGCATAACCTTAGCATTCCATGGAAAACTTATATGGACTCTAATGCTCTTAACCCTTGAAACTTATTTCTCATATCCTCATTTCTCTGGGTAAAACAACTAAAAAAATAAGAGAGTTCAGCCAGGCACCGTGGCTCACACCTGTAATTCTAGCACTTTGGTAGTCCAAGGCAGGTGGATCACTTGAAGTCAGGAGTTTGAAAACAGCCTGACCAACATGATGAAACCCTGTCTCTATTAAAAATACAAAATGAGCCAGATGTGGTGGTACATGCCTGTAAACCCAGCTACTTGGGAGGCTGAGGCAGGAGAATTGCTGGAACCTGGAATGCGGAGGTTGCAGTGAGCCAAGCTCGTGCCATTGCACTCCAGCCTGGGCGACAAGAGTGAAACTCCGTCTCAGTAAATGGTTAATAAATAAGTTCGTGATTGTAACAGAGAGCAAGAGGAATTGGTGAGATTACAGGTTATTGAGGGTTGACATTGACGTGCAGAGTTTCCTTATATTTTAATTTTGATGATTGAAAAGCAGATTGTATCTAATCTCGGATGGCTCCTGCAGTCTTCCTTCAGTATTCCAGCTGGACGAGTTTGGACAAGCATTAAGAAATCAGTATCTCAAATCTCAAACAGAAATGGTAAGGTAAGAAGACAGGTTAGGGAGGAATATGAAAGAAGTTGGGCTACAAGGGTACATGCTGAGCTGCTCTTAAGCTGCTCTTTTGTACCATAGCAGATAGCAGATGCCTGTATGCTCCCGAATTAGCTCTTTGTTTCACACATCACAAAAAGGAAGATGCTATTATTGTCGTTTTAATCTTGATAGCAGATAAAAGGGAAGATTGTATATAAGCAACACACTTTTCTGTAAGCTTTTTTTTCCCCCTCAAAAAGGTAAAGGGAGAAAATATATGCATAAATACAATATATTCATTTTGGAATTGGATTTAAAAAAATCAGTGGACATCACTTTGTTCCTGCCAGTGTAGGTTGGAAGGTACTTTAGTTAAGTAATCTCCCAGGCTTCATTCTACATGTAAATGTCTTAGATTGCTATCCGTCCATGAAAAATAGAGAAATGAAAGAAAGAAAAGACCTACTGTCTCCACACATGGCTGACAGTCAATTTTCTACTATACTTTTCATTTTAAAATGTGCATATTGAGATAGTTTCCAATGCATTTCTGGAAGAGCTGTTACATTTGATCAGGTTCCATGCTGGCAAACTGCATTTTGGAGCCACCAAGGATCCCTCAATACTTTACCATCAGCTGACTAAATTGGTCTCCATTTCTATGGTTTTATACTTGAACTGATGGACATATGATCTCACACTAGTGAACTCTAGGAGTCATTATAGACTCTGAGGAATAGCATAGGGTTCATATAAAGAGTGAAATGGGTACAAGGGCTCACTTAAGCTGACACTATACTATAAGGGTCTTCCCAGGACTTTGGTTGGTTCCTCAGATTTGGAAATATCTGAAGGAGGCAAACTGGTTTGAAATTCTTCCTAGATATCCAAGACTACTTGGGACCAAATGCTTTTATTCTATATGCAGTAAGCAAGGCACCAACGGACACCCCAAAGAAGCACAGGTTCAGTAGCACAGGTTTGTCTGAGTGGCAGACAAAATAACTCAGAGAACTTTAGAGGACATACTGGTCTAGCTGAAGCAGAGGAGGGGAGCCTTTTTTTACCCTGTCATTGTTCCATCCAGATGCTCTAGAATCCCTTTTACCCATTCTGTGCATCCAACACAAAGGTCGTGTGTGCTTTAATTTTAATGCTTTTCACCTGCAACTGTCTTCAATGGCCTGACCTTAGATGACTAAAACAGCTTTGCCTACAGTGCAAAGAATCAAAAATATGCAGTAATTTGCACTGCCAATACCTTCCTTCTGAGAGAAGCTAACAGTCAATGATTGACTCGTGGGAGTTTAAAAGCTCAGCCTCCTTTGAAGACGAGACAAATTTGAGGTATAATTTACACTCCGGAGCTCCCCACAGGATCAAGTGGGGTCTGGAACTCTTGTTTGCCCTCTTCCCTCTACTGCTTCCCCGCTTTCTTACCAGTTTTCCT
The DNA here is from genome assembly GCF_001698545.2 of Rhinopithecus bieti. NCBI lineage: Eukaryota > Metazoa > Chordata > Mammalia > Primates > Cercopithecidae > Rhinopithecus > Rhinopithecus bieti. The sequence continues at coordinate 3,075,766 of NW_016805531.1, forward strand.
GAGAACACTTCTTAGCAAATCATGTGCTTAGGAATCCTTGTCTTAAGGCTTGCTTCTGGAGAATCTGACATAATGCACCTTATTAAGGAGTTGGGACTTGCTCTGGAGCCTGAAAAAGAGATAGGATTGGATTTGGAAGTGAGAAGGGAGAACAGCTCTATTCCTGAGAAGGTAAAACGAACAACATAAGAAAAGGAACAAAAAGGTTTCAGTCCAAACTGGTGTGGTGTACTGGAGTACAGTGAAAGGAACATTATGGCTGGATTAAAATTGGGTGGTTGTGAAGTCTGGCCTTTTAGTGTAGCCATCACACAATATTTTGAGTTTTTCACTCTTCTCCCACTTTCTCCCCTCTGGAGTCTCCATTTTCATTTTTATATCCATGTGTACCCATTGTTTACTTTCCACTTACAAGTGAGAACATGTGGGGTGTGACTTTCTGAGTTATTTCACTTAAGATAATGACCTCCATTTCCATCCATGTTGCTGCATAGATGTTCCTTTCTTTTTTATGGTTGCATAGTATTCTATGTTGTATATGTACCACATTTTCTTTTTATCCAGTTCTCCATTGATGAACACTTAAGTTGGTTACATATCTTTGCTACTGTAAATAGTGCTGCAACAAACATATGAGTACAGGTATCTTTTTGATAGAATAATTTCTTTCCCTTTGGGTATATAGTACTGGAGATTGCTGGATTAAATAGTAATTCTATTTTTAGTTCTTTTAAAAACCTTTGTACTGTTTTCCATAAAGTTTGTGCCAATTTATATTCTCATCAACATTGTATAAGTGTTCTCTTATCTCTGCAAACTCACCAATATCTGTTGTTTTCTGACTTTTTAATAACTGTCATTCTGACTGGTGTGAGATGGCATCTCACTGTAGTTTTAATTTGCATTTCTCTGATGATTAGTGATGTTGAGCATTTTTTATGTTTGTTGGCTGCTTGTATGTCAACTTTTGAGAAATGTCTGTTCATGTCCTTTGCCCACTTTTTGAGGGAATTGTTTGATGCCTTTTAGATTCTGGATATTAGCCCTTTTTCAGAGCATAGTTTGCAAATATTTGTCTCATTCTGTAAATTGTCTGTTTACTTTGTTGATTGTTTCTTTTCCTGTGCAGAAGCTTTTTGGTTTAATTAAGTCCCATTTGTCTACTTTATTGTATTTGCTTTTGAGGACTTGGTCATAAATTATTTGCTTAGGCCAGTGTCCAGAAGCATAAAACTCATGATTTAATCTGTTTTACTTTCTTCCAGAAAACCTGGGAGTCAAAATTCTAAGTACTCATCTCAAGTTGTAAAGATGTACAAAATTAATCATATTAGGAGACATAGATGAGAGAATTTCTCTTTGGGCCTTACTGTAGCCTAGAGAAGAGATTACTCTACAGTCAAGGGGCATGGTCAAATTAAAGTTTGCTACATATTTTTTGTCTTACACATAACTGGAAGTGAATGTTAAAAAGAAAATAAAACTACTGTTTATTCTTTAGCAAGGCAAGCAAGTACCTTCCTAAGTCTAGCCCCATGCTACATTTTTTTTTTTTTTTTTTTTTT
>NW_016805531.1:3077672-3109530 GCF_001698545.2 Rhinopithecus bieti
GGGTTTCACCGGGTTAGCCAGGATGGTCTTGATCTCCTGACCTTGTGATCCGCCTGTCTCGGCCTCCCAAAGTGCTGGGATTACAGGCTTGAGCCACCGTGCCCGGCCCCCCATGCTACATTTTAAACCTTTCTGTTTAACTACTCTTCTCTGTGCACATAAGTGGTTCATCCTTAACTGAGCCCCTTGTCAGTATTTGAACATACTTTACTACTCACACACTCATGCTGCTCCTCAAAATGTCCTTCTACCCCTTCTCTGCCTGACATACTTCTGTCACATTTTTCAATACCCAGTGCAAATGTCACATTTTCTACCTTATCCTACCTTTCAAGTAGTTTTATTTCCATCTATCTTTATGGGGTTTTGTTTGTTTTCTTTTTTTGAAATAGGGTCTCACTGTGGTGCCTAGGCTGGAGTGCAGTGGTGTGATCTTGGCTCAATGCAGCCTAGAGCTCCTGGGATCAAGCAATCTTCCCACCTCAGTATCCCAAGTACCTGGGACCACAGGCACACACCACCATGCTCCACTAATTTTTGTATTTTTTGTAGAGATGAGGCCTCACTTCATTGCCCATGCTAGTTTTTGTGGTTTTATTAGCACTTGGCATATTCTTTAATATAACACTTACATTGCCTTTAAAAGTTAACAAGTCCCTAGGATTCTAGAAAAAAAACGTACTTATTTTTGTTTTGTTTCTCCTCCCTATTGTAGGGCCTGGTACACTGCTACAACGCCATAGGTATCTGTGGGTTTCGAAATGAATTGTATAAATTTGGATTAATAAAGTGAGGCCAAATTACAAAAGTTCTTGGACAGTAAACTAATCTGAATTAGAGCCCGAAAGTAGGGTGAAACACTTAGGATTAAGAGAATGAGAAAATGTGCTGAACATTTGGGGAGAGCAATAAAGCTACCATAGTCTGCTCCCTGTCTTCAGCCTCCCCTAACACACAACTAAATCTAAACAGTGATGGTGTAGTGTGTTGGTAACAGTATTAGCCAGAGGAGTGGTTGTGCAAACTGGTCAATACAATCCTGATTAAGCATTTGCTATTTCATATATTTACTAGCATATTTGAGAAGTGGTTTCCTGAAAGCATAATGGTTAAGAACAAGGAGTTTTGATCTGAGAGATTTAGGGTGAAATATAGACATTGCCAGTTACAACTGTGTGACTTTGGGCAAGTTATTTTCATTGGTGAAATAAAGATAAAGGCACTGACCTCATATGGTTGTTGCAAAGAACAGCACTTTGCCTCAAATAGTAGGTACTATAAATCACAATATGATTGAGGCTTTCTCTGACAAGTATACTCCATTTTATCAGGGGGATTCCCCCAGGATATCCCATTCAAAATGTGCCAGGATTAGGTTATTCCATATGCAGTTAAAAATGGGAATTCCAGATTGAGGGATAAACCACAGAGGCATAAAATACACGGCATGCTCAAACAACAAGTATCACGACTCCTTCATCTACTCCTACCTCCACATCCCTTCCCATAGGTTGAGGCAGCAGCTAATCTAGGCCTAAACTCCTCAAACCTCACTCTCCCCTTGAAATACTATGGGATTTCTGGGTCTCACTGAACTATGAGAATATCTCCAAGTCACTAACTTGTTTTCAAGTGTTTTCTGCTGATGTCCAGCAATATGGTAAAGTGGTTCTCCTGCTTCTTTCTGATCAGAAATTTTACCTGGGATCATGGAGATCCACACCCTCGATTTCTTCAACTCTTCTTCAGCCAGCCCATTCTACACAGCAAGGATTGTACCCATCCCTGCTGTAGAGGCTAACTTCACCTTGTAGGTTCTCCATCTGGAATTTCTAACTTCCCATTGCACAATGCACACCATGCACAAGTATTAATGACACATGACTGACCCCTCGGATAGAATATTTTTTCCTGTTCTATGCTACCCTTAATGTAGGATTCACAACATTTTATTCATACAAAAGAAACGTCTACCGTACTTAATGAGAAATACATGTGTTATTCAAAATCCCTAGGGATCATAGGGGCATCTATGAAATGATTGTATTGTAACACATATGTAGCATTTCACTCAAAAATTAATCACTAGTAGTTCAATCTTTATGCCCAAGATTCCTCACTTTCCACTGCCAGCACTTACTCCATCTCCTAACAATAGCTTCACGCAGCTGCCCTGACCACAGTCCTATGCACCTTTCTTCCTTCCTGGCTTCTCTGTAGCATTTGCTATTTATTACTCATGTGTTTCTTTCCTTCAAACAGGCATCCTGAAACCCTCATTTAATAAAATATTTAAGTTTGTAGAAGATCCTCCAGTTACCAGGATCCATCTGCCTCAGAAAACAGACAAGGACTTGTAAATGGCACTTTTTTGAATTAACATTATTGTCTTCTGATCACACAAAAACAGGTAAATAATCATGCAGGGATATTAATGGGTAAGCTGTCAAGAAGTTCAGGGACTCTATGTCAACAAGCCCCTGAGGTGTTTTTAGTCTGTTTGAATTTCCTCAATTTCTCCAATTTTCTGAAAATTTTCCAAATTGATTTGGCCATTTCCACCTATAAGTAGTTTCGTGACATGAATGGCAATATGCCTAAAACTGAATTTACCTGTTTACCCAACTTGCTCTCCTGATCAGTTCCCATTTTTAACACTTCTATTTTTCCTTAGTAGTTCATGTTTGAAAGCTAAAACAATCCTTAGCATACTTCTATACTTTTTCATATCCAGTGTGACATTGGTTAATTCTTTTTCCTAAATGCCTCTCAATGTGAAGTCCTTTCCATAGTCGCTGCTAACCTCTTCAAATCCCTCCATACCTTCTGCCCGAGTACTATAAACTCTGAGTCTACCATCTTGCAATTCTTCCTGCCCATCATTGATAGATGATTCTTAATATCATTTCCCTTTTGAAAAATCTCCAATGGCTCCCATTGCTTAATTGTTGAATTAGTAAGAAGAGTTAGTATCATTAATTATTGTTTAATGACTGATTCAAACAAGCAAGAAAAATGATATTGGAAGTGGGTTTGGCCCATCACAGGAACGCTGAGGTATCAATATGTTGTACACATAATTAATCATCTTCTAGAAGTACTTGGCCAAACAAGAAGAAAAATGAGAAAAAAGTATGAGAAGATGAGGAGGAAAGAGAAGAAAAAGAATGACAGGATAGGGGAGAAGAGGAAGGGAAGGATGGGGAGAGAACAGATGAAAGAAGGAAACTCATCTAAGACTATTATATAATTGCCTCTTTCCAGATTGCTTACTTCCTTTGAACATCTTGATTTCTCTTTTTGTGTAAGTCCAATTTTAAGAAAAAACAAGTTCGTTCTAAGTAAAACAAAAAAAGTAAAATTTATAAACTAAAGAAAAGCAAATCACTTGACTTTAATGCTTTCCTGGAAAATATTAAACTAAAATAGCTCTCTCTATTCCAATTTTCCAATTTAGAAACAGGAAATAGAAAAATATTTTGTGGCTTTCTCTCATAAAAGACAGAACATTCTGTATATTTGAACCCTGCATGGCTGAGATGTGGTGCTTAACATGCTTTTTTTTTTCTTTTTTTAAGATTTGTTTCTGTTACCTTTGCTTATGTGCCGATTAGTATGTCAAAGAGAATATCAAGACTGATGAATGGTAGTCTGTACTTAAGGCATCTTATTGGTGCAAGAAATATAAAGAAAACAACTTTAAAAGTGAAAAGCAAGCTTTCTCTACTAATCTGTGTTTTCAGGAGTGAATGCAGAAGCATGATTGAGAATGAAATTAATGGTCAGAATATTCTTCAACCAAAATAATTTTGTTTTAAAGAATAAAAGTAATAACTGCTGCTGATTTTAATATTGAGCTTGGCTCTTTAAGTCGCCCAGTAAGAAATCCATCGGGATGTAGACCCTCATGTGAAGGAGTTGAGTTAAGGTCGTTTAATTAAATTTAAAGATGTTCCTACCCATGGGAAAGGGCATAATTAGCTGTTTTCTAACACATTTGACCTGAAGATGCTTGAATCAGCACATAATTGAATGTATTAATAGAAGTAGCAAATTCTAATTATGAGACTTAGTTGTTAGGGTAGGGAAAAAAGAAGTTATTCATTATTTATTTGAGAGAGTTCAAACAAGTGTAGAAGAGGGGGAGGAAAAGAGGCACTTACCAACTGTCCCAGGTCCACAATCGTGCAGCCTCACATGGTGCCTCTTAGGAGAATCGGGCAGCTGAAGATATGAGTCATTTTGTTATTCCCACGAAGGATCTCAATCTGCATGCCAGATAAATTACCACTAAAAATAGAGTGAAGCACTCACAGCAGTAGAATGTACCAGCTGGACTGATGCCTACATCACAGATTAACTCTGATATATTGGGCTTTGGTATGTTGCTGTGATGTTTCTGAGGGCACATATATGCAAATCTACACACTAACAAGCTGTTCTCAAATGGAGTTCCACTGAGTAAGTACTTGGGTTGTGGGGTGCTTATGCAAGTTTGAGTAAGACATGGCTTCTTTTTAAAGGAAAACAAGTCTCATGAACTCTCACTCCAAAATTATTTTAATATGTTAAATACTTACACATGTAAAAACTACGAACTTAAACATAAATTCTTATACTTATCAGCTCTTGTACAATTAAAACAACAAAGCAATTTATAAAATAAACAATGAACCAGTAAAATTCAAAGCAACAGGCCGGGCGCGGTGGCTCAAGCCTGTAATCCCAGCACTTTGGGAGGCCGAGACGGGCGGATCACGAGGTCAGGAGATCGAGACCATCCTGGCTAACACTGTGAAACCCCGTCTCTACTAAAAAAAAAATACAAAAAAATTAGCCAGGCGAGATGGTGGGCGCCTGTAGTCCCCAGCTACTTGGGAGGCTGAGGCGAGAGAATGGCGTAAACCCGGGAGGCAGAGCTTGCAGTGAGCTGAGATCCGGCCACTGCACTCCAGCCTGGGCGACAGAGCGAGACTCTGTCTCAGAAAAAAAAAAAAAAAAAAAAAAAAAAAAAATTCAAAGCAACAAATTTGTGTGATCAATGATACTATTTTGTTGATCTCCACTCGAAACCCAAGATATGATATTGGCTACTATGGCAGAGATTCTGCTGAGTTTATCATTAACCCATTGTGTGCCTTGTGGTGACTCAATTCTCAATCATTCTTTTTTATTTGAACTAATGCAAAACTGACCCTTTTATTATCTGCCATGAGGGCATTTGGCTTTCATTTGCATTAACATGACATTTCCTAGATAATTAATGTAGTATTACTAATCAAAATAAACTAAAACAAATAAACTCAGATGCTGAGTACACTGTATAGTACATTATTTTGCTTTCTTAGCAGATATAGAAACTACTATTTTTTTCTTCTCATTCATACATGCATTCATTCACTCAACAAAAAAGGGTGTTTTCTATGTATTAACTATTGCAAATAATGATCATGATTATGATCAATGCTGCACAATCCCTGGTCAGGGAAAATTTTTAAAACTTTAAATGTTCAGCTATAAATTATACATCCAAAGAGCTACAATTTGTGGCTATGTTAATAGGGTTAAGAAAGTACGAATGTAGCAGAGCACATCTCATTGGACTGGGAAGTGAAGCCCAATTTAAAAATAATTACAACAAAAGTAATGAGGATTCTTATTACATTTCACACATACTCTTGAGTGCCTGATAGGTGCAAATCATTGGTTGGGTGTTATCTTATTGAATCTTCACAACAAACTAATGAGATAGTTATTATTTTCATCATTTTATAGATGAGGCAATTGAGATGCAAAGGCATGCAATTAGTAATAGAGCTAAAACTGTAATGCAAGCAGAATAGCTCCAAAATATGAGTGTTTAATTACACTTATACATCAAAGAGTTGGTATTTGAATACTTTATAATTAACAAATAGGAATTGAGCACATACAATAAATTGTATCCCATATACATGTATATGTTATAAAACTATTAATGCATACTATTATAAATTTAATAATACTGTGGTTAATTGTATGTGATAGTTGTAACTTGACAATGCAGGCCTGGACTTTAATTCTTATGGAAGAAGGATGAAATATTCCTACGTATTTTATTTTATTTATTTATGTAGTCATTTGTGCCATTTACTTTAATAATCAATCAATGCCACTTTGAAAAAAATATTTTTTAATATTTCTTCTACTTCCCCTTGTAACCCTGTTAATTGGGAAATATGAAAACTTCTTAAGAAAAAATGTATTTCTGCTCCCAGATCAAATGGTTTTATTTAAAAGAACAGCACAAAATATATCATTGTGTCGATCACTTCCTTCCACACTACTAGACTTTGTACTACTATGAAGAATTTGTTAGCACCCCTGAGGATCAGCACTGGCCGTACTCCTTGAAGGCCATATATAAGTATAGTGTCTGAGTAAACTTGGTGGGCTTTCTTATGTAGTAACTAGGGGCTATAATTTAACTGATGCTTGATTTTTATATAAACTCTGTAATCTAAAAGAATAACATACATATATATACACACACACACACATATATATCGCTATATATACACACATATATATACTGAGCTTGCCAAAATTCAACTTACCAACACACACATATAATAAATATAAACAATGAGCCAGTAAAATTCAAATTAACAAATTTGTGTGATAGATACTATTTTGTTGATCTCCACTCAAAACCCAGATATGATATACATATATGTCGACTTCAACTTAACATGCATACATGTATATACATACATATGTATCTATGTATATATACATATATATGTATATACATGTACATATATACAAGTATATATGTATATGTACATATATACATGTGTATATACACATACATATATGTGTGTTGGTAAGTTGAAATTGAAACGTGTGTATATGTTGGTATGTTGATATTTATGTATATATGATATATCTGGGTTTTGAGTGGAGATCAACAAAATAGTATCACACAAAATTGATTTGAATTTTACTGGTTCATTGTTTATATTACATAAATGTGTGTTGGTACATATATATACACACACGTACCAACATGTACACATATATATACACAGGTGTCTATATACATATATGTACATATATGTATATGTACATTATATGCATACATATGTATCTATACATGTATGTATATACATATACATACATCAGTCAAGTTGGTTCTTTGGTGTCTCACAGAGTCCCAAGATCACTGTTTCACAAAGTTTGATCTAACATTGATGGATGATATGCTTTCATTTTATCTATTGGCCTATAACAAAGAATGTAAAAGAAATAGTGCGTTATTTCACATGGAAGTTAATATAGGTGTAATGAGGTTTTATAATGTAGTTGGCATTCTAATAACAAAACTTCATCATATTATTTTAACTTTTAGGTTCGGGGTACATGGGCAGGTTTGTTAAATAGGTAAGTTGCATGTCACAGGGGTTTAGTGTACAGATTACTTTATCATCCAGGTAATAAGCATAGTACCTGCTAAGTAGTTTTTCAGTGCTTTCCAACTCCTCCCACTGTCCACCCTCAAGTAGGTCCCAGTGTCTATTTCTGTCTTTGGGTCAATGTGTTCTCAATGTTTAGCTCCCACTAATAAATATGAACATGTGGTATTTGGTTTTCTGTTCCTGTGTTAATTCACTTGGGGTACTAGCCTCTAGCTGCATCCATGTTGCAGCAAAGAAAATGATATTGTACTTTCTTATGCCCACATGGTATTCCATGATGTATATATACCACTTTTTTTTATCCAGTCTACCGCTGATGAACGTGTAGATTGATTCCATGTATTTGCTATTGTGAATAGTGCTGCGATGAACATACTCATGCATGTATATTTATGGTATAATGGTCCATAAGGGATTGCTGGTTGGAATGGTAACTCTGTTTTAAATTATCTGAGAAATCACCACACTACTTGTGACAATGGTTGAACTAAGTTACATTCCTACCAGCAGTTTATAAGTATTTCCTTTCCCTGAACCTCACCAGCATCTATTATTTTTTGACTTTTTAGTAACCAGAATGTTTAGTAACATTCTGACTGGTGTGAGACAGTATCTCATTGTGGTTTTGGTTTATATTTCTAATGATTAGTGATGTTGAACATTTTTTCAAACGCTTGTTGGCTACCTGTATGTCTTATTTTGTAAAGTTTCTGTTTATGTCCTTTACCCACTTTTTTAATGGGGTTATTTGTTTTCACTTGTTAATTTAAGTTCCTTACAAATTCTAGATAGTGATCCTTATTGGATGCATAGTTTGCAAATAATTTCTCCAATTTAGTAGGTTGTCTGTTGATAGTTTCCTTTGTTGAAGCTCTTTAATTAGGTCCCATTGGTCAATTTTTGGTTTTGTTGCAATTGAGTTGGTGTGTTTATCATGAAATCTTTGCCAGGGCTGTGTCCAGAATAGTATTTCCTAGACTATATTCCAGGATTTTCACAGTTTTAGGTTTTATATTTAAGCTTTAATCCATCTTGAATTGAGTTTCGAATGTGGTGTAGGAAAGGGCTCCAATTTCTATTTCTACATATGACCAGTTATCCTACCACCATTTATTGATAGGGTGTCCTTTCTGCATTGCTTGTTTTTCCATTTGTTTGTGTCCTCTCTATTTGAACAGTGTTTTGTAATTCTCATTGTAGAGATCTTTCACCTTTCTGGATAGCTACATTCCTAAGTATTTTATTATTTTCATGGTTATTGTGAATGAGATTGTGTTCTTGTGTTCTTGATTTCACTCACCGTGTAGATGCTATTGATGTATAGGAATGCTACTAATTTTTATAGATGGATTTTGTATCCTGAAATGTTGCTGAAGTTGTTTATCAGATCTAGGAGCTTAAGGCAGAGACTATCAGGTTTTCTAGGTATAGAATCATATAATCTGCAAACAGGCATAGTTTAACTTCCTCTCTTCCTATTTGGATGACTTTTATCTTTCTCCTGCTTCATAGCTCCAGTTAGGACTTCCAGGACTATGTGGAATAGTAGTGGTGAGAGAGGGCATCCTTGTGTTGTTCTGGTTTTTGAGGGGAATGTTTCAGCTTTTGCCTATTTGGTATGATATTGGCTGTGGGTTTTTCGTAGATGGCTCTTCTTATTTTGAAATATGTTTCTTCAATGCCAATTTGATAAGGGTTTTTATATATGAAAGGATGTTGAATTTTATGGAAAGCCTTTCTACATCTATTCAGATGATCAAGTGATTTTTGTTTTAGTTCTGTTTATGTGATGAATCACATTTATTGATTTGTGTTTATTGAACCAAACTTGCATCCCAGGGTAATGCCTATGTGATCATAGTGGATTAGCTTGTTGAAGTGCTCCTGAATTGAGTTTGCAAGTGTTTATTTTGCATCTATGCTCATCAACAATATTGGCCTGAAGTTTTCTTTCTTTCATTGTGTCTCTGCCAGGTTTTGGTGTCAGAATTATGCTGGCCTCATAGAATGAATTAGGAAGGAATTCCTCTTCCTCAATTTTTTTGAATAGTTTCAGTAGAAATGGTGCCAACTCCTCTTCATCTATCTGGTAGAATTTGGCTGTGATTTCATCCTGGCCTTTTTCTGGATGGTAGGCTTTTTATTACTGTTTCAACTTCAGGACTCATTATTGGTCTGTTCAGAGATTCAGTTTCTTCCTGGTTCACTCTTGGGACATTGTAGGTTTCCAAGAATGTATCCCTTTCTTCTGGGTTTTCTAGCTTGTGTGCAGAGAGGTGTTTGTAGTAGTCTCTCAGGATGTTTTATTTCTGTAACGTCAGTGGTAATGTCCTCTTTGTCATTTCTGATTGTGTTTATTCAGATCGTCTTTTTTCCTTTATTAATCTAGCTAGTGGTCTGTCTTATTTGTTCTTTAAAAAATAAACACCTCCTGGATTCACTGATCTTTTGTTTGATTTTTGCATCTCAATTTCTATCAATTCATCTCTGATTTTGGTTATTTCTTTTCTATTGCTAGCCTTAGGATTGGTTTTGTCTTGTTTCTCTGGTTCCTCTAGGTGTGATGTTAGGTTGTAAATTTGAGATCTTTCTAACTTTTTGATGTGGGCATTTAGTACTATAAAATTCCCTTTTAACACCATTTTGACTGTGTCCCAGAGATTCTGGTATATTGCATCTTTGTTAACCCAAAAGTTAATCAGGAGCAGGTTGTTTAATTTCCATGTAATTGTATGGTTTTGAGCAATTTTCTTAGTATTGATTTCTATTTTTATTGCACTGTGGTCTCAAGAGTGTGATCGGTATGATTTCAATTTTCTTTGAATTTGATGAAGATTGTGTTATGGCCACTTGTGTGGTCAATTTTAGAGTATGTGCCATGTGCAGATGAGAAGAATATATATTCTGCTGTTTGGAGTGAAGAGTTCTGTAGATGTCTTTTAGGTTCAATTGGTCAAGTGTCAAGTTAAGGTCCTGAATATCTTTGTTAGTTTTCTCCTTTGATGATCTATCTAGTACTTTCGGTGGGGTGAAGAGTCCTACTATTATTGTGTGGTTACCTAAGTCTCTTTATAGATCTCTAAGAACTTGCTTCATGAATTTGGGTGCTCCTGTTTTGGGTGTATATAAATTGAGAATAATTAGGTCTTCTTGTTGAATTGAACCCTTTACCACTGTGAAATGCCCTTTCATTGTCTTTTTGGTCTTTATTGGTTTAAAGTCTGTTTTGTCTGAAATTAGCATAGCAACCCTTGTTTTTTTCCTGTTTTTCATTGGCTTGGTAGATGATTTACTATCTCTTTACTTTGAGCCTATTCCCTATTCGTGTCAATGCATGGGAAAAGGTTCTCTTGAAGACAGCACACCATTGGGTCTCATTTATCCAACTTGACACTCTGTGTCTTTTAATTCGGTATTTAGCTAATTTACTTACAAGGTTAATATTCATATGTGTGGATTTGATCCTGTCATCTTGTTAGCTGGTTATTATGCAGACTTGTTTGTGTGGTTCCTACATAGTGTCAATGGTCTATGTACTTAAGTGTGTTTTGGTAATGACTAATATCAGTCTTTCCTATCCATATTTAGCACACCATTCAAGATCTCTTGTAAGTCAGGTCTGGTGGTAACAAATTCCCTTAGCATTTGCTTGCCTGAGGAGGATCTTATTTATCCTTCACTTAAGAAGCTTAATTTAGCTGAATATGAAATTCTTGGTTAGAATTTTTTTTTTTTTTTAACAATGCTGAATATAGGCCCAATCTCTTCTGGCTTATAGGGTTTCTGCTGAAAGATCTTCTGCAGCCTCATGGGGTTCCCTTTGTAGGTGACCTGCTCCTCATGTGTAGCTGTATTTAACATTATTTCATTTCAACCTTGGAGAATCTGATGACTACATGTCTTGGGAATGATCTTACACAGTATCTCACAGAGGTTCTCTGTATTTCATGAATTTCAGTGTTGGCCTCTCTAGTGAGGTTGGGGAAATTTTCACAAATAATATCCTCAAGTATGTTTTCCAACTTTGTTTCATCATCTTTCAGTGATATTACTGAGTTGTAGATTTGGTCTCTTTATATAATCTCATATTTTTCAGAAGTTTTGTTCATTATTTTAAATTTCTTTTTTCTTTATTTTTGTCTGACTTAGATCAGAGATCCAGTCTTTGAGCTCTAAGAATCTTTCCTCAATTTCATCTATCCTGCTATTAATACTTCCAGTTGTATTAGATGTATCATAAAATTCTCTATCAGATCAGTTTGGTTATTTCTTATAATGGTCATTTCATCTCTCAGATTGTGCATCATTTTATTGTAATTTTTAGATTCATTGGATTGGGTTTTGACTTTCTTCTGAATCTCAAGGATCTTTGTTCCTATCCATATTCTGAATTCTATTTCTGTCATTTCAGCCATTTCGGCCTGGTTAAAAATTCTTGCTGGGGAACTAATATAGTCATTGGGAGGAAAGAAGACATTCTGACATTCCGGCTGTTTGAGTTGCCAGAGTTATTGAGCTGGTCCTTTCTCATTTGTGTGGGTAATGTTCCTTTAACTGTGGTGAAATTTGAGTATGGTCAGTTGACTTATTTTCTGTAGGTTTTCAGAAGCGCAAGGCTTTGTGCAGGGTCTTTGTAGCTGAATTCTTGTCCTTTGTTTCAAAGGGGACTATATTAACAAAGTATTTTTAATGCTGACATTTAGGCTGTGAACAGTAGATGGCACTTAAGTGTAATTACCAGTAGGTAGGTTTTTGCTTAGCCATATGGCTCTTCTGTATTTCCTCAGGGCTGCAGCCATGCTCTGTCTCAACGTTCTGAAAGTGGGGACTCCTTTCTCACTCAAGTGCCGGCTGCAGATCTTGGCTTGGCACTTTTGTGCTGCACGCCAGTATCCAGGGGTATGCTTAGGCTTTAGGTTTTCTCTCCAACTTGGAGGCAGCAGGGGAAGAGTGTTTGGTAGTGACTGTGGCAGACGGTCTTTCACTTGTCTCCTGGGGTTCCAACCCAGAGAAATTAATAGCTGCTACCAATCAGTGCCATCAACCTACAGGTAGGGCAGCTGTGTTGTGGACCCAAGATGGTGGGGAGGGAGGACTTGCCTACTAATAAGCAGGGGCACTCATGGGGGAGACAGACTAGCCTCTTCTTCTTAGGGCAGCTGCAGCTTGCCAGAGGTATGGATAAAGCACTCAGGGTCTTTGTTCCTTCCCCAGTCTGAGGGCAGCAAGGGCAATACCAGTACAGAGGGACTTTCAGTTGCCTATGGGAGCTCCACCTCAGACAAACATAGAGCCACTGCTACCGACAATATTCACCCAGGATGTGGGGTAGCTATGTTGCTGGCGAGAGCTGGGGACCCCACTTGGTGAAGAGCAAGTAGTCGAGGGCTTATGGGAGAAGAGGCTGGGCTCCTTTCCTTATGGTGACTATGGCATACTGGAAGCACGAGTAAAGCCCTCAGTCTCTTTGTTCCTTCCCTAGTCCAAGGGCAACAGAGGCAGATCTGCTGCCATAGCAATGGCAGAGGAGCTGTTGGTTGCCTCTGAGAGTACCACTCCAGAGAAAGACAGAGCCACTACCAGTGGAAATCCTCATCTGAGAGTGGGGCAGCTGTTCTGTGGTTCTGAGCCGGGGTCCTGTCTGGTGTAGAGTGGGGGATAGGGGCTCACTGGGAAGAGTGCCTGGGCTCCTCTCCATATGGTGGCTGTGGTGTGCTGGAGGTGCCACCATAGCAACCAGGGCCTTTATTCCTCCCCTAGCCCAAGGGCAGCAAGGATGGTGCCACTGCAGCTGCAATGGCAGAGGGGCTGTGGGTTGTCTCTGGGATAAAGGCAGAGCAGCCACCACCAACTAAAGTGTTCAGGAGGAGGCAGGATAGCCATGCTGGAAACCCAAGTCAAGAGGCACTGTCCGGGGAGGAGTAGCAGGGTTGGAGATCCATGTGGAAAATAGTCTGGCTGCTTTTCCATAAGGTAACTATAATGTCCTAGAGGTTCACATTAGTTCCTAATCACTGAACTCTCTTCCAAGCCTAAGGGCAACAGGAGTGAGGGCTGCAGTAAAAATAGTGGCCTGCCTGCTCACTCTGAAAGCGTCATCCCGGGGAAGTGCAGAGCTGCTACCCTGCAAGAGCCCAGGGGGAGGGTGGCTGGAATCCCAGCCTGGGAGGCCCCACCCAGGTATTCTTTCAACATAAAAATCATCTTTCAACTATCAACTTCCATATGCATATTCAAGGACTCACAGAGAAAGCAGAGTACTGCTAGTAGTCGGGATCGCAAATCCATAGCGGAAAATATTTGTACAACTTCAGAAAAGGGAATTTGCTACACCAGACTTATCAGAGAAGTATTCAGGACATAGGTAGGGTTTGAAATAGGCCCTGAAGTAAGAAATATGATGGAAAAACAAATTTCATTTGCTGATCATAAATATACTGTGAAAAAGATGATACAAACAAATGGAAAAACACTCCATATGAATTGTAAGAATCAATATCATTAAAATGGCCATGCTGCCCAAAGCAATCTGAAAATTCAGTGCTATTCTTACCAAACTACCAAAGTCATTTTTTTCACAGAATTGTAAAAAACTATTCTAAAAAATTCATATGGAACCAAAAAGCCTAAATAGCCATAGCAATTCTAAGCAAAAAGAACAAAGGCAGAGGCATTTTACTACCTGACTTCAAACTATACTAATAGGTTACATAACAGAAACAAAAATGGACATACAAAAACAGAAATATAAACCAATAAAACAGGACAGAGAACCCAGAAATAAAGCCATACCTACAGCCATCTAATCTTTGACAAAGTCAGCACAAATAAGCAATGGGGAAAGGACTTCCTGTTCAATAAATGGTGCTGGGATAGCTGGCTAGCCATACACAAATGATTAAAACAACCCCTTCCTTTCACCAAATATAAAAACCACCTCAAACAACTTAAATATTTAAATGTAAGACCTCAAAGTACAAGAATCCGAGAAGAAAACCTAGGAAACACCATTCTGGACAGCAGCCTTGGGAAAGAATTTATGATTAACTTTACAAAAGGAATTGCAGCAAAAACAAAAATGGACAAGTGGGACTTAATAAAAGAGCTTCTGCACAGCAAAAGAAATTATCAACAGAGTAAACAGACAACCTACAGAATGGGAGAAAATATTTGTCAACAGTGCATCTAACAGAGGTCTAATACCTAGAATCTATTAGGAACTTAAACAAAATAACAAGCAAAAAACAACCCCATTAAAAAAAATGGGCAGAAGACATGAACAGAAATTTCTCAAAAGGAGACATACCAGTGGCCAACAAACATACGAAAAATATGCTCATCATCACTAATCATCAGAGAAATGCAAACAAGTACCACAAGATACAGTAGTCAGAATGACCATTTTTAAAAAGTCAAAAACCAACAGATGTTGGTGAGGCTATAGAGAAAAGGGAACACATACATTCTTGGTGAGAATGTTAATTAGTTCAACTACTGTGGAAAGCAATGTGAAGATTTCTCTAACCACTTAAAACAGAACTACCCTCGGACCCAGCAATCCCATTACTAATGATTTCTAGGAATAGAAATCATTCTACCCTGAAGATACATGCATGCAAACGTTCATTGCAGCACTATTCACAATAGCAAAGTCATGGAATCAAACTAGGTGCCCATCAACAATGAACTGGATAAAGAAAATATAGTACATATACACCATGGAATACTATGCAGGGCTAGAAAAGAATAAATTTTGTCCTTTGGAGCAACATGGATGCAGCTGGAGGCCATTATCCTAAGCAAATTAATGCAGGAACAGAAACTCAAATACCACAGGTTCTCACTTACAATGGGAGCTAGCCATAAGTATTCATGGACATAAATATAGCAACACTAAATATAGGGACTCATAGAAGGGGGAGGGAGGGAAGGGTTAAAAAACTCACTGTTGGGTACTATGCTCAGTACCTGGGTAACAGGATCATTCACACCCCTAACCTCAGTATCATGCAATATACCCGTATACCAAACCTGCGTATGTACCCCCTGAATCCAAAAGAAAAGGTGAAAAAGAAAAAAATAAAAATAAATAACAAATGAATGTATTATGAAGAAGAGAGATTCACTGTCTTTGGCTAGAAATTAATAATAGAACTCATAATAAATATCTGAAGAAAATAATAGAACTAATAATAAATATCTGAACTTGTATACTTTATCTCACATACAATAAGATTGGCTCTTAAGAATAGGGTCCTGATTCAACTGTGATTTTTATTTGCCTGATTTCCTTTTGGATAATGAAGGCATCTTTAGTCATCATCTCTTCTGAGACATTTGTGTAAAAAAAATTTTAACAAAAGAACAATGGAAGCCTGAAGGCCCGGCATGGTAGCTCATTCCTGAAATCCCAGTGCTTTGGAAGGCTGAGACAGGAGGATCGCTTGAGGTCAGGAGTTCAAGACCAGTCTGGGCAATACAACAAGACCTCATCTCCGCAAAAATAAAAAATAAAAACTATCCAAGCGTGGTAGCACACATCTTTAGTCCCAGCTACTTGGAAAGTTGAAGCAGGAGGCTTGCTTGAGCCCAGGGCTTTGAGGGGTGACCTGAGACAGGATTAGTGGTATCAAACTGAATATAACCTGTTTGGAAAACAGAACGTTTTAGCATTTCCTCTCACTTTATACTTTACCACAATTAGAGGATGCAAGTTGGGAAATCTGCATTATAGTTTCCCTGGAGAAGCAAAAGCATATAAAGAATGAAAGAATTTACATAGCGAGATGATTAGAAGAGTAGGAAAACCATGCAGAAGCCCTGAAGTATCAGAGCTACATCTTCGCAAAATGGCATTATACTCTAAGAAAATTTTCAGGCTTAATTTCACCCAATATCAGGCAAAACCAAAATTATTTTAAACAGTGATTATCAACAGATAATTAATAAGATTAACAATTAATATTTGGGTGTCTTTATTTTGTTCTAGTCTTTCCCCTGGAACAGTATCACTATTCATTATAAATAGGTTCATGGATATAACTTGTCATTTTAACATGTAGTTTTTTGTTGTGTTTATAAAATTTGAAAGTATGAGGAAGTGTGGGTTCTAACACCAGTCTCAGTTAACTGTGGTTATAACCATATCCATTCATTTGGACCATGAAGTGTTGTAAAGCTATCACTATGCACCTGTTGATAATTTATCTGAATTACAGATGCAGCTTGTGGGAAGAGGAAAAAGTATCTGTATTTATTTGCTTGGCAAACCCAAAACTCAGAAGAAATACCAATAGTCCTTACAGAAATGCTATGGCTGTATGTCTAGCATGATACTATAAACAAATAGGTGGTTACCTAAAGCCCCCATAGCCAACAGGACTGTGAAAAATAAATTTAGAGATGCGATTACATGGCTGACTTGGATCCTCTAGGGAACATACAACTACTCTGGTATAATTATGCAGTGAGACTTTGAGTGGTAGCTATGGAATAACTAGTACTTCCATTTTCAACATTTGACTATTTTAAACCGGCTTTCTCTGATACCAAATGCCTGAAGGGTTCTACAAAAACGTTTAACATATTTTAAATGCAGTAGCTTTACAAATACTTGGTAATTTAAATGATAAACTTCAGATACCTTTCATAACTCCTTCACGGCTCTGAATTCCATATTACATCTGGTTTTGTTTTAGATATCATCTGAAATTTAAAGACACTTATAATTAATGAAATGTACACTAACAATATTCTCTGAGACATTTCTAACCAGTCATCAAGGATGGCATACAACATGTTTCTTGAAAGTGGTATGATAGCATATTATTCTAAATTTGGTTACTCCCAGAAAGTCTAAAGGAACATTACCAAGGGATACAGCTCAATGATTATGCAGCCTCAAGTAACTGAATAATTTAGTTATGATGTAACCCAATAAAATCACTGTCCTAAATTACCATATACTATGTGGCTTTTCTACCAAAAAGTTATAAGGTACATGGGACAAGTGTGAAGAAGGAGTCTTATGTACAGCATATTATCCCAGACCTCTCAGCCCAATTCGCCCCCAAATTCAGTACTTAACTCTGATGAAGGATACTGAATCCCATATATTGACATCCTCCTTTTAAAAATCCCCATAACTTAATATCAATAAGCACATATGATGAGTTATGAGATAGCAATCTAGCAATTCCAAGGCCATATTCTTACAGCAAGCTACGCGTATTTCTGATACTGATACTCTTGTGTTTTGCATGCTTGACCTTGTGCAGTAACTCTTTCACGCAAGGTCAAACACCTCACTATGTTGTTTCAAAAGAAGAATCCATGAGACAAATTGGGCAAAAATTTGTTGGAGGAAACAAACAGAAGCAGAGTCTGAGAATGGTCTGAATGGAGGAGCCATGGTTGGAGTCAGAGCGCAATGAGAAAACCCAGAGATCATGAAAAGGGCTGTGCATACCCTGATCTAAATAAAAAGAGGTTTCCTGACTTTTAAGAAAATCTGTATTTTTAGCACCATTATTTTATCCACATAATACTACATCCTAGATTCTTAAGGAGGAATGAACAATACCCCTCTCCCAATTTTCCTATCTGTATAACTCACCAACTTGACCTTATTACATAATATACATCAAGGTATTATTTTTTTTCAAACAGGAAATTATTGATCCAGTCAGTGATCAAAAAAAGTTCCTAAAAGAGTTTAACATTCGCCCAAGGAGTAACTTGTTATACTGGAGAACCATGGAAGAACGTGCTACATCAGTGTGACTTACAGAAATACATATTTTGTATATTACATGAGCTGAAAGCACCATGCTGGCAATTCACAGAAGCTGTCTTTATAAACAAAGTGAAGTGTCTCCAATCGATTCCTGCTAATGCACAGTAATAAGAAGCAAATCACTCAATCACCAGCACAGAAAAACAGAGTACAATGGTCCATATTCAACAGCACCAAAACAAATTACAAAGGGCTAAGTAGGGTGGGGTGAAGCTCAGTATTGGGAGGTTTGTTTTTCATGAACAGATGGTTTCATCATTAGTTGGGGTGCCAACTAAAACCTTTGGGGCCGGGAGGCAGAGATAATTTCCTGTCCACCCACTATTCTATTCTGCAATTCCATCCATTTCAGGAACCTCTCCTAGCAAGCTGTGAGCCTTTCTTCTCCTGACTATGATACATCCTAGAGTTGATAACAAATTGCAGCTCTTTCATAACCCATAATATCTTTTCAATGACCAAAGCAAATCCATACTCATGTAAGTGTGCCTCTTCCTAGGTGGATGCTGAAGTAAATTACACACAGTTACTTATACCATAGTCTCACCTACAGAGTTAGAAGTTGCCATTAATTATCTCCTCAGACTGCTCCAAACTGAACAATCTCAATAAGTTCTGTTTCCCAGTCAACCCTCTAATTGCTTTTGTTGTTGTTGTTTTATCTCATTTCCTCTGGATCCCATCCAAATTCTCTATTTCTTAGATCAATAATAGGGTTAAAATGAGTCTCATGCCAATAGCAGTCAAGACTAAAGCAACATGAACTATGCCGGAAGAATCACTTCATATTTCCAAAGCCTGCCTTTTAGAGATTGGATTGAATGGTGGACATGTGTTATTGACTGTTACCTCATATTTTAGGCCTT
Organism: Rhinopithecus bieti; assembly: GCF_001698545.2. Lineage (NCBI taxonomy): Eukaryota > Metazoa > Chordata > Mammalia > Primates > Cercopithecidae > Rhinopithecus > Rhinopithecus bieti. The sequence goes on from NW_016805531.1 coordinate 3,096,791, forward strand.
ATACAACCATGTTTATATAAAACTTGACTGAAAGAATCACATAAGCTTGCATTCAAGTTCTATTTGCCTACCCCAAAATGTTTTTTTAAATTCTTCCTTAATGAATTATACTTTACATGTCAATTGCAATATCAAGCTTAATAATTTATTCAGTTTCTAAGGATATTTAAATTTTAATTAATTTGTGTAGGGTCCTACCCTAAGTTGGTATTATGCACATTAAGGAATATGTATGTCTTATTTATACATATACCTAGTTGTATAAAATATGATAATCCATTTTTAAAAAACTAAGAGTAGCCAAAAATCAGACTCATGGAATCTTATAGGTGGAAGAACAGTACGTCATATTGTATTCTTTCAGAGACTTCAGTCTAGTTGCCTTAGTTTTCAAACAGGGAAGACAGGAAGACAGTAAGTTCTGTGATTTTAGAGCATATAATTCAGCCCACCTTGACACAGATACCATAAGCTTGACACAGATACTATAATAAGAAAATAATTAAAAATGCAGTCAAAGATTACTCAAATTGTGCATTAAATGTATTCATCACATAATTACAAAGGAAAAAATTATAAATCCCCTAACTAAAATTTCCAACTGGAGTCAGCTACTTTTTTTAACTTAACGGAAGGAAATCTTCCATATGCAAATATTCAGTGGATTGAATATTGTGTATCATATGGACTACAGTGGAAAAATCTGAAAGTACGACCTCAGATGATCAAAGTTGACATCAATAGTGATAGGTCATGTTGATAGCATGTACACTTGATGTGATGAAAATGTCACTTTACCTGTTTGGTCTTCTTCCCCAAAACCCATAACCTCAGTCTCCTCATGAGAAAAACATTATGCAAATCACACTTAGGAGGCATTTTTGAAAATATCCGACCATTAATCCTCAAAACTGTCAAGGTCATTAAAACAAGAAAATTTAAGAAACTGTCACAGCCAAGAGGGGCCTAAAAAGATATGATCACTAAATGTAATTTGGTATTTTGGATGAGTCGGGAACAGAGAAAAAAAATTAAGAAAAAAATAAGACAATGTGAACATAGTATAGACTTTAATTAACAATAGTGTATCAATATTGGTTTCATCAGCTTTAATATGTACCATGATAATGCAATACGTTAATAATAAGGGAAATTGGGTGTAGGGTATATTGAAAGTCTCAGTACTATCTTCACAACTATTCTATAAATCTAAATATATTCTAAAATGAAAAGTCTACCTAAATATTGAACATGTGCACACATGTGCATGCACGCATGCACACACACACACGGACCCTGCACACACAGTGCATTTCACCACTACTACAGATTGACATCAGCACCTCTCCTCGACAACAAACCCTTGAAATAAGAATGTTGTTTTATTCATCTTTGTATCTCCTACAAATATTTAGGCCATGCCTATTACTCACTACTTATAGAATAAACGTCCATGGAATTGAAAGAGATGATGATCTAATATCCAGGGTCAAGCTGACTGCACAGTAAGAAAACAAAAGTTTCTATTAAGATGCACTTTTCCCACTCCTAGCAATTACTGCAGAATTTATTCTTACCTTGAGAGAAAGACCCATAATGGTGGATTGAAATTGGCAGAAAAAAAGAAGAAAGAGTGAACACAGGGTAGCAGCCATGCCACTAACAAATGCAACATATAGGAATCTGTCTCCTAACTTACAAAATTACCTTAAACTCCATCACTTAGTGCTTCAAAGTCAAAAGAAGAAAAACATCTTAAAGAAGATAACACATATACTTACATTTGAAGGTCGTTCTGAGGATTAGGTGAAAAAAATATATGTTTACGCTCTTTGAAAATCACACAATCAAATAGCAGTTCCTAAATTTCCCCAGAGGTGGAGCACCTGAAAGTCATAGTGGTCCTTGGAGACCAAAATGAATACTGATGTATTGAATTGCATTAGAGGAACCATTTTAACGGTAGAAAATATAACAATGTGATGCAGAATGAGATTATAACCATTAGTGTAACGCACGTGCACGCACACCCACATACACACAAATTTAGTTCAATTGTCTCCTAGTAATTTTTGCCATTATTATGCATCTGCTATTTTGTTATCCTGTTTTCCTGTATCCTCTTGTTAATTGTGTGTCTTCCTCACTAAACCATTACCAAGTACCCGTGTCTTGTTAATTCTTGTATCTTGAGAATAGATTTTGGCACATAATAGACATTTATTCAACAAATATTCCTGGAGCACTTACTGGAAATCATGAGATCTAGCAAACGAAAGATTAAGATCCCCATTCTTAAAGTACTTACATTCTAATTCTAGCAGGCTAAAAGGCTAGAAGGTGATAGATGCAATGGAGAAAAGCAGAGCAGGATAAGGGGGCATGGGAGTTAGAAACAGGTTGTAGAATTAAGCAGAGCAGTTGCACTGTCAATGTGAGGTTTCAGCAAAAACTTGAAAAACTAATGATTTCAATAAAGCACATAACTGGGTGCTAAACATTCCAGGCAGAAGAATAAGGCACTATCCCTAGATGCAAGCTTGCCTGTCATGTCAAAAAGTAGCCAGGAAGCCAAGGTGCCTGGGGCACTGTGAGTGCAAGGAAGGGGAGTAGGCAAGGCCAGGGTGGTCAGGCCAGGCAGGGCCTTGTAAGCCGTGATAAAGACCTGTGCTTCCCTCCACAGTGAAATGGGGAGCCACTGCAGAGTTTCGAGCAAGAGCCACATCATCTGAGCTACATTTTTACAGGCTCACTCTGGCTGCCATGTGGACACTATGTGGTGGCAAACACAGAAGCAGTAAAGAGACCTGTTCGGGTTGGTTGCCATAATCTGGTGGCTCAGACCAAGGTAGTAGGTGTGGCCATGATGAAAATTAGTTGGATGATAAATATATCAAAGTAGAGCCAAAAAAATTTAAGACAGATTCAACAAATACTTTAAATGGATAAATATTGGCCAATATTCATTAGCAGGCAAGCATCAAGTACCAAAGGCTTAATAACAATTCATGGGCAAAAAAAAACTTAAAACAAAAACCACATTTGTTAAATTAGCATGATATGTATTAAACTTAAATTATGTTGACAATGACTTAATTATTTGATTTCAGCCTCAGAACATTGACACCTAGCTTACTGACTTAGGGTTTTGGGGGGAGAGAGTTTGATAACCACTAAGCTACATACATGTGTGAATGTTGATACTGATACTGAAACTAATTTATGACAGGTGCTGTGAGGGGGTATCTCACCTGTTCAAAGAAACATCATTATCTGATTTCAGCCTTATATTGGAGAGTAAGTCGGAGCCAGCCAGGTGAAAAGGATTGCCGTACTAAGCCCTGGAGTTGTCTCTGCTTAGTAATTGATACCATTTTCTGGCACTAGTTATTTTTATAAAGATATTAGCAAAGCAACAGCAAAATTAAAGTGCTTCATAATCCTTAGCACTCATCATCAACTTCTGAAATATGATTGCATGTTAGCTTTTACTGTTACTGTACAAAAGCACTTACTTAAAGGTAGGGAGGACAAACTCTGTTAATAGTAGCAAAGGGGAGAACTATTGCCTCTTTCCAGACTGTGGCATCCCTTTTCCCAAAGCAACAGGAGTTAGAGATCTCCTGAATCTCCTTTTTGCTGAACTTGGCAAGAAACTGGTAGGTATTTTCCAGGATGTGTGAGCAAAATATGTCCCTAGAAAGGTTAACATGGGTGACAGGTGACTCCTGTATTCCTTCCTCATTCTTCTCCTTTTACACATTTCTTCCCCCTGCTTCCAGTGGCCTCTCAGGGATCCAAGCCTGCTCATAGGAAATTAAATGAGGTTAGTGATTAACATTTCAAAGTGAATTTAAGTCACCGCTTGCCCTCCGTCTGGGGAAGGCATATTACGAGCTTAATTTGTGGAAGAGCAGACTTTGTATCCCTCTTAGCCATCAGGGCAGGGTGCTGTTTTATTTACTCAGGGGATCTGGGGAGCATAGCATGTTTCCTCAGCGGAGAGGAGGAGGATTTTGCTAGTTGAGGCCTGTCCACGCTCCCCAGATCAGCTGCCTAGCAGCAGCCTTCCCTGCCTCATTCCAGGTCATGCTGTGAATATGAGGACACCAGTCTTATAACAGAGCTAAATCAGAAATCCACAGACTAGTAATGCTTGCTGAACCCCTAATTTTTTATTTATAAAATAGTATCCCTCTATAGACACCCTGCCTCACAGGGCCTTTCTGAAGACAAATGAAATAACATCATCTCTTCAATGCAAGCCTGTCCCCCAACAACTCAATGAAAGGTGCCATGTATAATGACCAAGTTCTCTTTCCAGCTGAATTTAGAAACGGCAGAGTACAGTGCTGCCTATGTTTATTCACAGTGGCATCTAATTTTGCATAGGAAAGTAAGGCCTAGGCATTTGCATTTTTCCTCCTGGTTCCACTCTCCTGGCCAAGAAACACATGAAGAAGGGTCTTCACTGGCCCAGAGCCCCTGATAGGATTCCATTCATGCCCGCCACTCACTGACAGAGAAAGCCCCCCACCAGAAGGCTCCGCTCTCATAAAGAGCTCTGCCTGATTCAGGAAGACGTGGCTTTTTGTTCAGTACCATAGGACCTTGTGTGACACTCCACGGCCCAGGCTAGGGGCTGTCACAGCAGTCTTTCACAATTCAAAGAGCAAAAGAGAATAGCCTGCCTTTGAGCGTCAGAGATGTGGGAGAGGCAGGAATCAAATCATGAATAAATAAATAAAAACACCAACAGCTGTGATATTTAAAACAGACAATCACTATAACAGCAAATGACAACCCTGCAGCCTACAGAATCTGCTACTAAACTGTCTGCTGTGAATGTTATTAAAGATAAACTTATGAGCCATGATTATTCAACCATTAAACCTAAGTGGAAATCAAAGGAAGATGTATGTCAGATGATGTTTTTGGTGCCACATAGCCCAGGAAATTTACTCATCAAATCTGAATCCTGATCTCTCTGCCCTCCAAGGATTTGTCCCTTGAATTTCTGGCACTGTGTGCAGAAGCTCTCTTCTCCTTTTTCCTTTCATTATAATTTTAGTTTTGAATGTGTGGCTTATTTCCAATAAGTTGTTGTGATAAGCACATCTTATTATCCATGGAATAAAGAGAGTGCCATTCAATTCAGCAGGGGCATATCTACAAGAAGGAAAGAAAAGAAGACTTTCCCCACAGCCAACCTGCTGACCAGACAACTTTCAGCCCTGAGGGACTGATGCTGAACAAGCTCTCAAAAGTCTAGATTGTGAGGAGCTTTGTCAATATATTAGCTAACTTAACCAGAATTTAATTTCAATTCAGTAGTCATCATATTCACACTTCACTTTAATCTCAAGCTCTATTGTTAATAGTACAGTTGGCAACACAGTTAATAAGAAGAGTGGGCCTGATAGGGTGGCTCATGCCTATAATCCTAGCACTTTGGAAAGCTAAAGTGGGAGAATCTCTTGAGGCCAGGAATTCAAGACCAGCGTGGGCAACATAGCAAGACCCCAATCTCTACAAAAAAGTAAAAAAAAAAAAAAAAAAAAAATTGCAGCTGTAGTCCCAGCTCTTCAGGAGGCTGAGGTAGGAAGATTGCTTGAGCCCAGGACTGAATTCCAGGCTGCAGTGAGCCATGATTACAACGCTGCAGTCCAGCCTGGGTGACAGAGAAAGACCTTATCTCAAAGAAAAAAAAAAATAGGAAGAGTGGCATATTATGGCAGAAACAAAATTATACAATAAAAGATTCCTACATGAGTATTCTACTTTGAAGACATAAAAGGATGACTTAAATCCAAAATAATTTTCAGTTAATATCCTCAAGAATATAATGATATGCAGGATGCAGAACATGATGAAGTTAGAGCTACTCAATCTGGTAGTTTTTAAGGAATGACCTTCAAATGTCTGCTTGGTGTTAATATTTCCCAGGCCCTTTGAATTAGGAATTTGAAATAAACTTCAATAATGAAGGTGAGTCTTTTTTTAAAAAAAATAAGAAATACAACATTAACTGGTGAATATGTACAACCTATACTGGTAAGATGTTAAGGGGATAAAGAATGTGTGTAAGAGGTTGCCAGGGATCAAGAATGAGTAAGATACCTTTCTGTCATCCTGCATTTATTGTTTTGGTGTTTGGTTTTTAGTTGATTTTTATCCCCTTTCTACCTTGCCCACTCTAACATCTCTGTGTGATGTAGAAGAGATTTGCTGAGGTTGGGTGTCTCCTCCTCTGCATTCTCATGTATGTAATAAATGTACCTGCCAGGATACATATTACATACTTGACAGACTTTGAAAGAATTAATACGTGGACTAAGTACTTGGATGCTGGCCTAAATCTCAAATTATTCCATGTTACGCCATAATTGGGAAAAATAAATAAATGTGGTATTTGTAGCACAAATGAAGAGGAAGAGACCAAGCAACAGCTGTGTACAAGTACTGAGTACCATGGTACTGCGTACAAGTACTGAGTACCATGGTACTGCGTACAAGTAACAAGTACCATGGTACTGTGAACAAGTACCATGTCCAGGTAGGAAAGAAGCTCACATAAAGCCCAGACTGGGCATTCAGAACATTGATGTTAGAACTACAGGGTGACACAGAAACTACACAGAGTGACATTGGCCCTGGATCTAGGAGGCCTTCAAGAAATTAAGGCAGTAATTCTCACATGTGGCTTGATATCAGAACCACCTGAAAAGATTTTGTTGATATCATTTTGTGTTATAGCACAGATTACTGTAAATAAGGTAGTAATAGCCCCTAGACATAATGCAAAGGTTTGGATTGATAGTTTTCTATTAAAGGGTAGAAGCGGATGAGCAGGAAAACTCCTGCTACAGCTATAGTGCTGGAGTGGAGTAGATCTGAGACTGGGGTTGGGTCTTCTATGGCTGATGGAAGTCAGGAATGGAGGCTGAATTGAGCTGACTTTCCTGCTACTGGTAAGAGAAGGCTAATTAATGGAAGCGAGTTGAGGTTTTTTTTCTTCAAATTCAAACTCCCGGATCACCTCCCCAACCAGTTAAATAATATGGGAGGGCCCTAATAAATCTGTTTTTATATTTGAGAATAACTGCTAAACAAGCAACATAGCCTCCACTCGACTGTCACCTACTCTGGGAGCTGCTTTGTGAGGGTAATGAAGTCCCTTGAGTAGCCTTGTTACCATTATTTCTGCAAAAACAAGGTTAGCCTAACACCCACCTAGTAACATAACTAAAAGAATATGCAGAATGAAAGAACTCGGTGATATGCTCCATCTCTGAATATCATAAAATGAAAGTGGAGCCAAAATAAACCTCTTTAGTTTCAATGCATAAATGCTACAATATGGTTGAGGAAATAATGAAGAGCTTTTCTTTTATATACTGGGTATCCTTGTAATGAAAGTTGACTTGAAAGAACTAGTGCCATATGCTGCATCTAAAGAGACTCTCCTGCTCCCAAGGATCCAGCAAGCAATCTGAAATGTTTTCATTTCATGACTTGAGAGTAGAGTGTGCCCTGGTCTTATGACAGATGTGTTTCTTAAAATTTGTGCAAACTTGGAATCTTTTCATTAGTTGAAATGGGCTTGCTATCTAAAGAAGCATAAAATAGCTTATTTTTTGAATTAAAAAATATTTAGAGATCCTAAAACCACCTCCAAATGTGTCTGTTTTAATGGGTTTTTGCACTGTAGAACTGCATAATGACTATCATGTTATTATGTGGGCTTGGATATTATGCTATTCTCAAACACAAAATCGAATGTAACAAAAGTCTCCTGCAACCTAGAAATTATTTAAAAATGGTTTGCACTGAAATTTTGGAAATAAGAATACATCTGATTTATGAGAAAGCCAAGTTGCTAAAAATGTAATTTAACAATTGCTATTATGTGCTGAAATCAATAATTTTTAATGTGGACACATTAACATTTTGAAAATGAAAAAGAGTGATTTGTATTTTATAATATTTATAACAAATATTTATACAAATATAACAAATATTTATACAAATATTTATAACAAATTTTCAGGAATATGTTTCTCATAAAAATTGCATTTATATGAAAGTAACTTAATTGAGCAACTTAATTGCTCACTAGTGAAAGAGTTTTTTAAAAAAAATCATATATAGGCCGGGCACGGTGGCTCAAGCCTGTAATCCCAGCACTTTGGGAGGCCGAGATGGGCGGATCACGAGGTCAGGAGATAGAGACCATCCTGGCTAACATGGTGAAACCCCGTCTCTACTAAAAAATACAAAAAAGCTAGCCGGGCGAGGTGGCAGGCGCCTGTAGTACCAGCTACTCGGGAGGCTGAGGCAGGAGAATGGCATAAACCCGGGAGGCAGAGCTCGCAGTGAGCTGAGATCCGGCCACTGCACTCCAGCCTGGGCAACAGAGCGAGACTCCGTCTCAAAAAAAAAAAAAAAAAAAAAATAATAAAAAAAAAAATGCAATGAAGCAAATATCTACAATATCATTGTCCCCATTTTACAGGTAGAGGAAGTAACTTAAGGGAACTTAAGAGTTCTAAGATTACACACAAAGTCAATAATAGAGGTAGAAATTCATTTCACATTTTCTGGCTCCCAAGTCATTTCCATCAGACGGTGGATGCAAAGAAACTGCTTGCAAATGTTAATGAAGTATTTATTTTTGCTTCATACAAAGTAGAGCCAAAAATGTCATTTCGTAGGTCCCAGAAGTGAATTCTCAGCTAAAAATAGAATTACCATGAATTATCGTCCAAAATTTAGAGTATATTTAGTTCAAAAAGTCAGCAATAATGTCCTCATTGCCTACAGTAGTATAAGAAAAAAATAAGTTTCCTAACAAAGTTCTCCTTTGCTTTGAGCACATCACAAGTCAATTGGTCACTGGGTGAAAGGAAAGAAGAAACACATCACCTGAGGTGACTGTTTGCACAAAAAGCATTACACAAAAGAAGCAATTATAGCACGTGTATTCATCCATAAAAACAACTATAAAGAACTGCCTGAGGCCAGATGCGGTGGCTCACACCTGTAATCCCACACTTTGTGAGGCCAAAGTGGGCGGCTCATTTGAAATCAGGAGTTCAAAACCAGCCTGGCCTACATGGTGAAACCCCATCTCTATTAAAAATACAAAATTTAGCTGGGTGTGATGGCATGCACCTATAATCACAGCTACTCAGGAGGCTGAGGCACAAGAATTGCTTGAACCCAGGAGGCAGAGGTTGCAGTGAGCAGAGATTGTGCCACTGCACTCCAGCCTGGGTGACAGAGACTCCGTCTCAACAAAAACTGCCCGACACTAGGTAATTTATAAAGGAAAAAGTTTTAATTGACCACAATTCAACCTGGCTGTGGAGGCCTCAGGAAACTTACAATTATGGCAAAAGGTAAAGGAGAAGCAAGGCACCTTCCTCACGAGGTGGCAGGAAGAAGAATGAATGCAGGAGGAACTACCAAACACTTGTAAAACCATCAGATCTCATAAGAACTCACTCACTTTCATGAGAAGAGCATGGGAAAAACCACCCCTATGATTCAATTACCTCCACCTGGTCTACTCCCTTGACCAGGGGATTATGGGGATTATAATTCAAGGTGAGATTTGGATGGGGACACAAACCCTAACTCTCGATCAGCGTGTTTGTGAGAATCCCTCATCTTAACATCATAGGTGAACAAGATGGGTGTTCTTAGTAATGGGTTGGGTGGAGTGGAGAGGTGGGTAGGAAAAAATTAAGACCTGTACCAGAGCCTGCCACCTTGCCTGAGGTATATGGTACATGGTTTAGGGAGCATGCTTTATTCTCTACCTCTTATGTTTCCTTTTATACAAGAGACTATGTGTTAGTATTACAATCCTGGTCTCCCTCCAATCCTCCACTTTACTCTTGGTGATTTTGGAAGGAGAAACAGGACAGGCATAGCTGGAGCCTTCCTCTCCTCTTCATCTTCTGAGTGGGACTGCCACAGAGATGATGGGCTCCTAATTGTGCTTGACCATGTCTAAGCCTGTCCACTGAGAGGTCCTATCACCTCACTGGAGATATCTTAGTTTGATTCTCTGAGAACCAAAGGCTGAAAGATTATTAGCCTTTGGGATTTTAATAGGGGTCTTCTTTCCTAATTGGAGACAAGGCCAAATTTCTTATGTCAATTTCTAAGTCCACGTAAGTTACATACAAGAAATTAATCCATCCATGTTTCTCATAAACTTTCACTTGGAAAATAGTATACTTAATCTAAAACTTATGAAAGAATTTGGTAAAGGCTAAGTATGTGCTCAAACAGGTATGGTGACCATTAAATATATAATCACATCTGTAGAGCCACAACAGTTCATCCATGGTGCTGGAACAGCTAGATAAAAATCCATCTAGCTGGAACAGCTAGATAAAAGTATGTCAACGAGTAAAGTTGGACCTGATCTCACAAGAAAACTTAAGTGGAAATGGATCACAGACCAAAATTTAAGATCTAAAACTTATAAAAGTCTCATAAGAAAACATAAGAGTAAATCTTTATAGCCTTAGGTTAGGCAACGGGTTCTTAGATGTGACACCAAAAGCACAAGTGACAAAGAAGAAATAAATAAATGTTCTTGGCAGCACTATTTATAATGGTCAGAAAGTAAAACCCAAAGGTCTATCAACAAAGGAATGAATAAAATGTGGTATATTGATTCAACGAAATATTATTTAACCATAAAAATGCAATACAGATACATGCTATAACATGGACGAACCTTAAAAACATTATGCTAAGAAAGAAGCCAGACACAAATGGCCGTATATCATATAATTCTATGTAATTCTTATATATATTCTATATTTAATATAATTCCATCATGTATTCTACTATATGAAATGTCTAGAATAGGCAAAGGCATAGAGACAATACAGATTAGCAGTTTCCATGGATTGGGGGTACTAACAATGGACATGTGATAGCCTATGGATATGAAATTTCTTTTGGATGTGCTAAAAAAAAAAGTTATAAAATTAGATAATGGTTAGGGTACAACTCTGTAAATGTGCAAAAAACTGAATTATACAACTTAAAAAGGTGAATATTTATGGTACATGAATTATATAATATTTCAATAAATCTGTTATAAAAAAACTGCATTCATAAGTATTTGTAAAGGGTGTCACTGAAACATGTGAAGGTTTGTTGCAGAGATATCGTGCATGATGCTGAGGTTTGGGGGTCTATTGAACCTGTCACCCAAATAATGAAGATGGTACTCAATAGGGAGTTTTTCAGCCCTTCTCCTCTCACTCTCTCCTTCCTTTTAGAGTCCCTGCTGCCTATTGTTGCCATTTTTATGTCTGTGTGTACCCAATTTTTAGCACCATAAGTGAGAACATGTGGTATTTTGTTTTCTATTTCTGTGTTAATTCACTCAGAATAATGGCCTCCAGCTGCATCCATGTTGCTGCAAAGGACATGATTTCATTCCTTTTTATGGTTGCCTAGTATTCCATGACATATATGCAGCAAATTTTCTTTACCCAATCCACTGTTGATGGAACCTAGGTTGATTCCATGACCTTGCTATTGTGAATAGTGTTGTAATAAACATGCAAGTGCAGGTGTCTTTTTGGTAGAATGATTTATTTTTTCTTGGGTATATTACCCAGTAATGCAATTGCTGGGTCAAATGGTAATTCTATTTTTCCTTCTTTGAGGAATCTCCAAACTGCTTTCCACAGGGGCTGAATTAATGTACAATCTCACCAACAATATATAAGTGTTCCCTGTTCTCCACAATATCACGAAAAAAAATCGGCTTTAAAAAAAATTTAATAATAACCATTCTGACTGGTATAAGATGGTATCTCACTGTGGTTTTAATTTGCATTTCTCTGATGATTAGTGATGTTGAGTATTTTTTTTAATATGTCCCTTGGCTTTGTGTATGTCTTCTTTTGAAAAGTGTTTGCCTTTTTTGTTTTTCTTTTTTTATTATTATTATTATACTTTAAGTTCTAGGGTACATGTGCATAATGTGCAGGTTTGTTACATATGTAAACTTGTGCCATTTTGGTGTGCTGCACCCATCAACTCGTCAGCACCCATCAACTCGTCATTTACATCAGGTATAACTCCCAATGCAATCCCTCCCCCCACCCCCCTCCCCATGATAGGCCCCGGTGTGTGATGTTCCCCTTCCCGAGTCCAAGTGATCTCATTGTTCAGTTCGAACCTATGAGTGAGAACATGCGGTGTTTGGTTTTCTGTTCTTGTGATAGTTTGCTGAGAATGATGGTTTCCAGCTGCATCCATGTGCCTACAAAGGACACCAACTCATCCTTTTTTATGGCTGCATAGTATTCCATGGTGTATATGTGCCACATTTGCTTAATCCAGTCTGTCACGGATGGACATTTGGGTTGATTCCAAGTCTTTGCTATTGTGAATAGTGCTGCAATAAACATACGTGTGCATGTGTCTTTATAGCAGCATGATTTATAATCCTTTGGGTATATACCCAGTAATGGGATGGCTGGGTCAAATGGTATTTCTAGTTCTAGATCCTTGAGGAATTGCCACACTGTTTTCCACAGTGGTTGAACTAGTTTGCAGTCCCACCAACAGTGTAAAAGTGTTCCTATTTCTCCACATCCTCTCCAGCACCTGTTGTTTCCTGACTTTTTAATGATTGCCATTCTAACTGGTGTGAGATGGTATCTCATTGTGGTTTTGATTTGCATTTCTCTGATGGC
>NW_016805531.1:3111194-3113154 GCF_001698545.2 Rhinopithecus bieti
TTTTTTTTTTTTTTTTTTTTTTTTTTAAGAAAGACAGAGTCTCGCTATGTTGCCCAGGCTGGTCTTGAACTCCTCAGCTCAAGTGATCCTCCTGCCTTGGCTCCCAAAGTTAATGGTGTTATTTGTATTTTGTTTGATCAATTGTTTAAGTTCATTATTGATTCTGGATATTAGACCTTTGTCAGATAGTTTGTAAATATTTTCCCCCATTCTGTAAGTTGTCTGTTTATTCTGTCGATAGTTTCTTTTGCTGTGTAGAAGCTCTTTAGTTGAATTGGGTTCTGTCAATTTTGTTTTGTTGCATTTGTTTTTGAGGACCTAATCATAAATTCTTTGCCTAGGTTGATGTCCAGAAGAACATTGCCTAGGTTTTCTTCCAGGATTTTTAGTTTGAGATCTTACATTTAAGTCTTTAATCCATCTTGAGTTAATTTTTTTATGTGGTGACAGGTAGGGGTTGAATTTCATTCTTCTGCATATGGCTAGCCAGATTTCCTAGCATCATTTATTGAATAGAGTGTTCTTTCCTCATTGTTTATTTTTGTAGACTTTGTCAAATATCAGTTGGTTGTAGGTGTGAAGCTTTATTTTGGGGTTCTCTGTTTTATTCCAAAATCAGCATACAAAAAGCAGTAGCCTTTCAATACGCAAATAAAATTCAACCTGTGAACCAAATCAAAAATGTAATTTCATTTACAACAGCTACAAAATAAACAAAAGACCTAGGATTACACCTATCCAAAGAGGTAAAAGATCTCTACAAGGGAAACTACAAAACACTGCTGAAAGCAATCACAGATGATACACAAAAAAAATGGAAACACATTCCATGATCATGGATTGGAAGAATCATTATTGTTAAAATCTCAATACTGCCCAAAGCTATCTACAGATTCAGCATAATTTATATCAAATTACTAATGTCATTTTTCATAGAATTAGAAAAAACTATTATAAAATTCATATGGAAGAAAAATGGAGCACAAATAGCCAAAGCAATCCTAAACAAAAAGAACAAAGCCAGAGACATCACATTTCCCCACTTCAAACTATATTACAAGACTACAGTAACCAAAACAGCACAGACCAATGAAGCAACTGTTGAATAGGACATAAATTAGCAAGGAAAGAAATAATTCACCTGAATGCATTTAGGAATACTAATAACACATGGAAACCTGATCATACATATCTCCTAGCTTTTTGGTAGAAGCTTTTTGACACCTGAACCATTTGTACTCAAAAGCGACTTTGAGAGTCTCTGGTTTAGGGCAAATTGTGTGATAAAACAAGTATGTTTTACATGAAAGGCATACAAAAGCCTTACTCTGTCATTCAATGTCTTACCCTGTTAAGCCAATCTACCCAAGCTTATCTACCAATTTCCCTATTTAATATTCTTTGTTTAGAACTGTATGCCTCCGTATTTCCCATCCATCTCATTATTTACCACCTGTTTAGTTTTTCTTATGCTGTTACAGTCCCTGAAACACCCTATCTTATGGGTCACTTCTACTTATCTTTCAAAGCCCTTCTTAAATGCCATCATCTCTATGGAGCCATTGATCATTTTCTTAAATTGAATGTGTTTCCCTTCTACTTTGCTTCACAGTTTACTCTGTTTCATATTAATTATTTGTACGTTTATAATATTTTCTCTTTTTCTAGAAATATCTCTGTGGTTGTCCAATGAGTAAGTCAATGAGGATGGAGATTGCCCTTTATGGCATTTGGAGCATTCAAACTTGCTAAGGAAGGCATATAAATGTTTGTTGGTTAGACTGGACTATCTGCAGATTTATAGTTTTTCATCTTCATTTACATGTGTAGAGATGGAACATTATTTTTAATTATTTGACATTTAAAAAAATCAGTACTTTAACCTATTGAATTGTCTCTTCATATTGAATTCACTAAACAGGGACATCATGTATATTTATATTTTTATATAAATATATTA
>NW_016805531.1:3116530-3153537 GCF_001698545.2 Rhinopithecus bieti
AAAAAAAAAAAAAAAAAAAGAGTCAGAATTATGCCTATTTATATTGCACTTCACATAGGATTTTGCCCAAATAGGTGCACAATTCATATTTATATTGTATGGATTGGAGCTTAAAGTGCATGGCAAGATTCTCATTTTAATTTTTTATCTTCCTCTTTACTATATATGTCAGGACTTAACCTACTTTTCCAATCCGTAACTATAAGAAAATATAAGCAGTGTCCACTGTTACTGACTACTGAGTAATACTTTTTTAAGTATACCTCTATTATACATCATACAGTAGAAACTAGCACTTTTCACTAACATGAAATTCTCCTCTATTTACAGTCACATAGGGTGGTTGTATAGTCCTGAGGCAAAATTAAGCATGGCTATACAACTTGCTTGGGCAATGAAATATGGATAGAAGTGCCAAATGTCACTTCCTGTTACAGTATTTAATTCTGATGCCCTACTCCCCAGCTCTCTGTTCCCTAGCCGTGAGGATTCTGAAATTACCTGTTGATGTGGGATTGTTACAAAATTAAAGCAGCTGGAACAAGAAACTAACACGTGGAGAATACCTGCCTTCTAGAGACACTCACACTGAAAGCAGGCAATGCATAAGCAAAAAGCTAAAAACTTGTTACGTAAAGCCACTTAGATTTTGGGGTTACTGTGTTATCACTGCATAACTTAGCATAACTTGATATAGTACTTACTTTATAAATGTCTTATGTATCTTTCTTTCCATAAACAGTACATTCCTTCAGGTCAGGGACCAGGTCTGAAGCATTTCTTTACTCTCAATATTATGCAAAGATAGTTTTTGCTAAGCTGTCAAATAGTATTTGTGGAATAAATAAATGAAAAGTAAATAATCTTTATTTCTATAGAAAATGTGATATTATCCATTTGACCATTTCTTTCATTTTATCCTATCGAATTAGAGTTTAGCCTTAGGAATTGGCAAGCCTACTACAGTTTTGTCAGTAAAAAGTTTTTCTTAAAGCTGTTTATTAAATTTATTCCCAACCATTTTGTACTTTTTATTTTCTTGTTTTATATATGTGTATGTTTTTAAATGTTCTTTTAAAATTGTAATTATTAGACTAAATATTGTAATCAAAAGGCAGATATTGTTAGACTAGTTCAAAAAAACAAGACCAGCTATATTCTGTCTAGAAGAAATAGACTTTAAGTAGAAGGATACATTAAGTTAAAAATAAAAGGAAGAAAATAAGTGTACAGTCAAAATAAGAATATTGGATTGGTTATATTAAGATTGGAAGATTTGAGAAAAGAAAAATGTGTTCAATAAATTGTGCTGGAAGAAACTAAATATCTTTATGGAAAAAACTGAACTTTAATAGTTACCTTATACCATAAACAAAATTTTCTTAAAATAGAGCTAAATGTGAAACTAAAACTCTAATACTTCTAGAATAAAATATAGAAGAAAATCTTTGTGAGATTACAATAGGCAGATTATTCAGATAAAAGCTAAAAAATCATGAATCATAAATTTGATAAAGTGAATTTCATCAAAATTGAAAACTTCTGCTTTTGAATTCCCTGGTTAAGTAATTGAAAAGTAGAGCAAAATGATGAAAAAATAAATAACAATCTCTATTCTTTCAACTCAATAATAAATAGCAAATTAAAAATGAGTAAAATATTTGACCATATACATCACAAAAGACGACACTCAAATGATCAATAAACATGGGAAAATATGTTCAATGTCATTAGGGATAAGGGAAATTAAAATCACAATGAATGATCACTGTCAAACTGTTAAAATAGATGAAACTAAAAAGACTGATAATAACAAGTGTTACTGAAGATATGTAAAAACTGGAAACTACATAAATTTTGATAAACTGAGGAATGAATAAAGAAATTATGATACATTTATACAGTAGAATACTACTCAAAAGAAGAATGAACTTCTAACATACATATAAAAACATGGATAAATCTTTTTTAAAAAATCTTCCTGAGTGTAAAAGGTCAGATACCAATGAGTAAATGGTCTATGATCCATTTTTATGAATTACGGAAAATACAAAGATAATCTACATTGCCATAAAATAGATCAGTGGTTGCCTGGGGTAAGAGTTTGGGGAATTGGCAGGAAGGGGCACAAGAGAACTTTTCAGGAAAGGAAAAGTGATGAAAACTGTTCTATATTTTGATGGTAGGAGTTGTCACACAGTGTATAAATTTGTAAAAACATCAAAATATATACTTAAAATAGATGTTTTATTGCATATAAGTAATACATCCATAAAGCTAAATAAATAACAATACCTCTCAAAATAAATATTTAGGAACATGTATTGTTAATGTTCCTGGAAATTAAGGATAAAATGGAGTGTCTCCTCTCATTCCTAATGATGAGCTAGCAACGTATTTTCACCCCAAACTCACAAGTTTGGGTTTGCTAGTCCAAAGACCTTATTTCCCAAGGGAAGAATCCCATAACCATGGTTTCATTAAAACTGAAAGTTGATATTGCCACCAGGCCACTTTGGGATTCTCATGCCAATGAATCAATAAGCAAAGAAGGGAGTTACCTTGCCAGTTAGACTGATGGATCTTGACTTTCAGAAATGAAATGAAATTGCCCCTACAGGTGATAGACTGAGGAACATCTCAATAATTCCATGTCTTATGCTAAAAGTTAATGTAGAACTACACAGTACAATAAATGTTAGACTGTCAAAGGTCCATGCCTTTCTGAAATGAAGTCTTGAGTTACCACACCAGGCAATAAACCATTAACATCTGAGGCCCTTGCTGAGAACAAAGGGAACATGAAATGGATAGTGAAAGAAGGTAGTTTTAAATGCCAGCTATGACCACGTGACCAGTAATAGAAATGAGAACTGTAATAGTTATTCATGTCTTCTATATTTTGATATAAACAAATTGTGAATATATTAATCATTTGTCTTTTCCTTTTCCATTTCCCATAAGATATGTTAACAGTAGTTAACCTTATATCTTAGTAAATAAATGCAAATATGCTCATGTAGATTAAGGAACATCTCCCAAAGACTGATAAAAGGACTTTGTATCTTATTTTGGAAGAGGGTTAGTGAAGGGATTAATAATAAACAACATGGCTGTTTTTGGATGCCATGTTAAAAAATGGAACATGATGGTTTTCCCAGTGTTAATTTAGCTAAACTGGAACTAAATGTCCCAGACTTTTCTTACGTGTATAACATTGATTTAGAATTGGCCATTTACCTTATCTACAGGATTTGGAAAGCAGAAGTGAAGAAACAATGAATTTTTTGCTCTGAAGGCTAGTGCAGGACACTAGGCACTGTGGCTGCTCATGTAGACTTATATTGATCTACTGGTTCACTTTATTGACGTGGTCAGAACCCAAATCCACAACTACTGTAGCTGCCTCCAAAATCTTTTCCCTCAGCTTCTCCAAGTTCTTATGCAGAATCATATGGAAAACTGTGTAAAAAAACATTAGCTAATTCCACAGGTCACCAGCATTATTGAGGCTGAAGGTGATGAGAGAGAGATGTGGACTCCAGATGGTCTTTCTGCGTTCCTGCTGGTTTTTGCTCCCCCACTTCACAACAAGCTTTCCTTCCTAGCTACTTACCCAGTTTACCTAATGCCTCTCTACCATTAATATATTTATGATTTTCTAGAAATCTGTTATTAATAATGTAAAAGCTATATTAATTTAATAATACTGTATAGTAAAAGCAACCATTAGTAGCCAGGAAGAGATTTCACAACTCTCTGATGTCATTTATCATTTGAAAAGTGAGCATGTATTTATTTCATGTGTTGCAATATAACCACTGGATAAAGACGCCTTCAGGAAGGGCTAGAAAAGGAGAGAGGGTGTGTAGAAGAGTATTTGATACTTTGTTCTAAAGATGGGAGACACAGGACAAATGTAAGTGTCACTAGGGAAGAGGGCTAGGACTATGGCGAAACACACAGAAATCAAATCACTACATGCTGTGTAAGCTGGTATTGCATTCGCCATGTTTATATAGGTAATGGTATTTATCAATATATTACTCACTCAATAATCATTTGAGAAGATCCACTTAAGAACTATAATTCACACCAAAGTCCAAAGGAAAAATGTTTCTCCTAAAAAACTGATAGAACTTTTTTTTCCTATTAAGAATAAAAGTTATATAATCAATTATATCTCATTCTTTTTTACTCTGGCCACTTGGAAGCTTTATATCACTTTTTAAAAATTACATAAACTATTTTCTTTCTGTTCTAGATTCTCTTGGCCTTTTGCAAGAAATGAAAATTTTGAAATTATGACATATAGTTTTATAAAAGCTACCTATTTATTAAAATAAAATTCATGAATACATGGATTAAAACCAAATTTAATAGACATTTTTGAATATACCAATATAAATAAATTCATATTGTTAATACTAAGTGTATATCTGCTTAATTCATTTTTTATTAGTAAAGAGTCTTAGTCATTTGAGACCATTTGAGCTAATCTGTTTCACTTAGAGTAATGCATTCTAAAAGACATATTAAAAATTGCATGTAATGCTATTTTCTTTCTGTTCTATATTTTCTTGGCCTTTTGGCAATAAATTAAAATTTTGAAATTATGACATATAGTTTTATAAAAGCTACCTATTTATTAAAATAAAATTCATGAATACATGGATTAAAACCAAATTTAATAGACATTTTGAATATACCAATATAAATAAATTCATATTGTTAATACTAAGTGTATATCTGCTTAATTCATTTTTTATTAGTAAAGAGTCTTAGTCATTTGAGACCATTTGAGCTAATCTGTTTCACTTAGAGTAATGCATTCTAAAAGACATATTAAAAATTGCATGTAATGTTAGGTTAGTTTGACACTCAATCTTTCCCCCTATGTCTACCGTTTCTTTCTTGTATAATAGAATTATTTCAAACCAATAGATTACTTTCAGGGAGGTTAGTCCTAGGCACTGGCAACTTATGGTGCTGTAGCCCTTTTTTCAGTTACAGAAAATTTAATATATTTCAATTTTTAGATGTTATTCAGTGTTTGGGGTATTTGTTATATGATATGATTAAGACAATATCTGAAATTGAGGAAAATATTAAGATGTAGACTATAGTCTTATAGACAGTTCATTTCAATCCACACATCATGGCAGTTTTCTGTTCCACTGTAAGATTATTCTTGTTTTCCACATCAGTGTTACTTTAATACATGAGCTCTAAAAGGAGTGATATCATAGTCACTCCTGATTCCACATGTCCTAGCACCATTAGCATTCATACTAAATGAATGCCATTTAACTTAATGAGAAGTTCATTTCCTCTGTCCATTTACTACCCCTTTAAGTGCCTATCTTCCTTCCTGAGCCTGCTGCAAGGCATGTAGGCAGCTAGCAAATGAGGATTTAAAAAGATTTTTATTTTATATGCCTTGAACTGAATTGGTCGTATCCTATTTTCAGTCTTCTTTTCTCATATCTTAGCAAATTCCATATTATTCCTACCAAAGTGGTTTATTCAGTAATATAATAACTGAATTGTCAACTTTCCAGCCCCATTTGTGTTTTGATGAATCATTTGAGTTTTTTTAAAGGAATGAATGTTTGAGTACCATTGTTATGACTGAAAGAAAACCATGGTACCTTGTTACATCTCAGGTAGATGTTGTACTGCAAGTGTTTGAATACTTTTTAATATTTAGATGATTGAAGTTCACAATAAGCAAGCACAAATTCTAAGAAAGTATATAGCTGTTGAGATGACGCTGCCATTTTCCAAAGCATAACACCCATTTCTTGTCACGAAATTTTATTCAAGATGCTGAACTGCACACCACAGAGAATGAGATATCAGCAAAGGAGATGCTAGAGAAAACATAACAACAAAAAATCCTGATGGATTCCTTAATCTTATAAGCCACTGGTGAACAAAAAAGCACTGTTAAGATTGCTTCAGAAATTAGGTCGTGACCTGACTTTTTGAAAAATAGCGCAAAGTAAATTGAAAACATAAATGGATACACGTTTCTGACAGAGGTTGGGAGAACTGCCTTTCCGTATAACGAAGATGAAGGATGTTTGTTTTGTCAAAGACAAACATTAAAATTAATGACACCAGTCCTAAAAAGGATGAATTATTTAACTTTAGAGTATATATCATATATTCTTCTCATCAGTATGTGTGTAAAGGGTGTGACTCTACTCACAAAATAATTTGACTGAAATGGGGAAAACCAAGCCAGGAGCGCACACAGTGTATTCAGAAGTGCATGTCTGCCCTGACAGTGTGAGGACCTGAAGGAGATGTGGTATGTCCATGACAGCTTGCACCCATAGCAGTGTTATCCTATTGTGCCCTACCAGATGACTTTGTTTTTCCCTCTAGGGTCTTTGCTCTATTCTAGTTTCATGGCTCAGCTTTCTTTTGCCGATGCTGGCCCTCCCCTTTTTGGCCTGTTTCGCTACCTGTCTGGCTCCAGATTTATGGATATTTTTCCCCAGCTCCAGCCAGAGACTGCTGAATTAGCACAATGCGTAGCCCAACTCAAGGAAAACTCCCCGGCCTTCAGTCTCAGGTGTTAGGATTCAGCACTGCTTACAACAGGAGCCAACTACTGTATTGTTTATTATAGTTTTGACCATTTTTATGCTTACTGTTATCTAAAGTTTCAGAAGCCTAACTGAAAACAATGCCTGATCCCTTGAATGTTGCTGTCACCAGGTGCTAGCAAGAGCCAGGTGCTTCAGTAGCACTAATAGAGAAGCCTGGTGACTTTGGCATTTGCATGAACTAGACTCATTAGGGAAATAGGAATTAAAGAGAATAGTTTCAGTCAACATACAAAGGTTGGAGAATTTACAAACCAATATTCTAGTCCATATAATAATTAAACCTAAAATATTGACTAAAAAGAATCACAAAATTTCCTGATACACACAATGTTTATAAAGTTTGCACTGTTTAAATTGTGGATGATTCAGTGTTGTGCCAAGTGGTTTTTGTTTTGTTTTGTTTTGTTTTGTTTTGCTTTTAATCAGACCGACCTCAGAACTATGACCTTAGGACTCTCCCACTTAGAGCCAGCTTCATTAAGGGACTTAAACTCCCTGAGCTGTAGTTTCTACATCTCCAAAGTTAAAATAATATCTACTTTTTAGAGTTGTTTTCAGTATTTAAGATAATATTGATAAACTAGCACACATCAGACACCAAATAACACATTTAAAGAAACTAAAATTACTACAGCACATCATATATATAAGTATGCATATAGGTAACATTTTTAAGACTCTGACATATGTAGCATTAAAATGCTTCAAATATAATAACGGACTTGCCCCGCACAGCCACAGTCTCCAATGTTTTGTCACTTTGCATCTTTCTCCCTTCTCCTCTCAGCTGATGAGAAGTCTGTCAAGGTTCCCTAAGAAAAGGAAGCTTAAAGCCTATCTGGCACCTCAATTCTTGTGAAGAAAGAGAAGGAAAATAGGAAAATCTCCACGTTCTTTAATACATCCTATGAAGGATAAATAATTTTCAAAACATGATATTGTCTTTTCCAATCTGATTTATTCAACCTGAAGTGACATTAACATAGAAAGATCAGAGAGCAGTATGATTTAATGTAAAAACCAGCTTTCACCTCAGACTAGTCTTCACTTGAAATACTACTCTCTTGCTTGCTTGCAGTTTCAAACTTCCGTCTGCCTCTATAGCTTTAGACACATGGTGCTGTCCTGTGGATGACTGTGTTCATGTAAATTGTGCCACATTGGCTGAATTCCTTTCATAACACAGCCTCCATCATAAAATTGGAATAACCAGGTAAAAGTCATCCTCATTCTCCTTGAGCTGATGAATGCTTTGATTTCACAAACCTATCGCTGACTGCTAGCCTCTTTACATTTTCCTTAAGAAGCCGTTTGTCCCCTCAATTTCCCTGTACATGCTGGAGTTCCTTATTTCACGAATGTCATTTTTAAGGCTTTTTTAGTTTAATATTTTATTGTTTTAAATTTATTTCAGATACTTAATATACTGATTATCAGTATATTTGCATAGTTTGAACTTACTCCAGATACAAATAGACCTCAATTATTAAAAGGTGTTATGCAAATCGACTTGTTTCCAAGATGGTCTGTCTAGGATCACTTTGGTATTTCCCAGACAAAAAGAAGTATCTCCATATGTAAAAGCCCCTAAATCCAGGTATGATCAGACAAGCTAGAAAAAAAAACTGTATCGAATAAGAATTTCAGCTTTAGGAGTTGACGTTGAGGCTCCTTGTGTGTGTGTGTGTGTGTGTGTGTGTGTGTGTGTGTGCGCGCGCGCGCACCTCTCTCTGCAACCCTTAACGTGACAGACGTTCCCTTCCTAGCTCCTCCTCCTCCTCAAATACTCAATGACAGCCTCAAGCTTTCTCAATCCAAGAAGACCTCAGTACTTCAGACTTTATGCCATTTATTCTTTACAATAACTGTGTGAGATAGGTTATATTATCCTCATTTTAGAAATGTGAAAGCAAGGCTCAAAAAGTTAAACCACTTGCTTAGGTGAAATAATTATGTAGCAAAGCCAGGATTTTAACTGAGATTCATCTAGAATGGAAGCTCACATTAACTCCATAAAATAGTATTTATCCATGGACGATCATACAAATGTTGGTTATTTTCATCTAGGGAAGCCAAAAAGTGGGAAATGAACTTTAAAGAGAATAGAATATGGACATTCACAAATGGGGAAAAAATACATCTTAAAAAAAGAAAGCATATAAGCACAAAAACTACTGTGGAAATGTTTGAGTCATAAATGAAGAATAGCAACCCTTCCATTTGGTTATTTTTTCTAATGGGAAGAAGAAAATTAGAGACATTTTTTTGGAAAAGAATGCTTGGGACAACCCTGAAGCCTTGAAATGACAGGCTGGGGAGTTTGAACTTTATTCCACGGGCCACTGGGATCCCGTGGAGGCATTTGAGAAGATGGGTACATTTCAAGAAAAGCTATGTGGAAGAGTTTCATAAAGAAGAAATATAGGAAAAGAGACTCAAGCTGGGGAGACCATGCATCCAGTTATCAGAGTGATTAGAGAATAATAATGGGATGGAGAGCATTGAAAAGAAGGGAAGGAACACGTGCAATGTTAGAGAAAGGTTAAACATGCAGTAGAAGGTTATTCTGCACAATCCTCCCCACTGTGTTTTCCTCAATTGCCTGTGATTTGTGTGTAAGTCCTACATTATTTAGCAGTTGTAAAAAGTTAAAAACTAAATTTTGATCAACAAGCACTTAGAAAGTTTGGGCAAATACTGTAAGGAGATAGCACCATTCTAACTCAAAGTGACTTACATTAAAAATACATATTATCTTCAGGGAAATATGGGGTAAAGGTAAGAGAAAATGAAGTTGACAGGTGAATCTATACAATTAGCTTGATAAATTTTAAGCTGAAGTTTCATCATTGGAAAGAAAAAGAGATGTTCAGTGGAAAACTTAGAGGGCTATTATTGAGTGAGATATTTGGAAGGACATAGAGTCCAATACGCTCAGTTGGGCTAGGGGTTTCCCTCCAGCTGATCACCTCATGCCTGTACTTTCTTTTGCCATTAAAGATAAAATAAAGTGTGAATAAAATTGAAACCACACATGTAAAGCAAACACAATTTAGATAAAAGGCAATAATGTAGTATAAAGGAGATAAAATAGCAATCTAAAAATTCAGAATAGATAAAATATAGTAAAAAAGGCAAGAATAAAACAGAAAAGATTAAAGAAAATTAAAGTAAGTAAGCAAATATTGACTAAAAGAGTATAAGAAGAAGATAGGCTATTTAAAGTTGACAAATTTAGCTATAAGAATATCCTTTTTAAAAGGACAGGAAAAGTACTACAGAGCTCAGAGTTAACCCTTGGGACAGACGGACCTATCAATTTCCAGCAGTCACCCTGATGCATATCCTCCTCCTGAGCCTGAGTTGGCTCTAAAGGGTCCACCGCCAAGAGACAGAGGCCCCTGAGACATGGTCCTTTAGAAAGAAGCCTTTCATTTCTAACACCTGGGCTCCTTTACATATTTGGCAAACAGTTTTAACAAGCACAATTCCAGCCAATTTTTTCTACCCAGGTTCTGCAAGTTAGCAAAGTCTCTTTTACATATAACCCAGAGATAAGACAGATGGATTGAGAATATTCACCAGCTAATTTAACAGGGGAAACAAAGGAACGGTAGCATTGGTGAGAGGCCCAACATTACAAGTGTTCATCCATGGCTACTGCAGGTACCAAGGGGGATATAAAAATGTGAGATATGTTCCCTTCTTCTGTGTGAAGCCATAAATACTGAAAGAGCAGCTTACAGATAAATCACATGGAGACAAATCAGCAAGAACCACTACTAGAAAAACATTTGTGTCTCTAGTCAATTTGATTGTTGGAGAAAACAATACTTATATTTTATGAATTTTGCGAGTAAATTCCACATAGTCATTGACGAGCCAAGACTCAAAAATTCTGGTTGGTTACCAATCATACTGTAAGGCTGGAACTCTTACTTGGTCAAAGAAAAAGTAAAAGCGATCAACTTGGTGGCTGGTTGTAGTTACAGCAGAGAGTGAGGTGTGCCTCTGGAGCCAGCCTGCAGACCTGGCTTGTGTCTCTGCCATTTCCTGGCTGGACAATCTCTGGCAAGACCCTTCAACCTTCATATACTCAAGTTCTTCATCTGTCACATGGGGATAATGCTATAGGGTTTTTACGAGGAACAGATGCATTAATCCATGCAAAGTGGTAATGTGCATAAAGCCTGGCACATAAAACGTGCTCAGTAAACATTTGTGATTATTGTTATTATTCTGATAGCAAGGGCTTGCTTGATGTTTGGAAAAGATGATAGCCAAAATATCTCGATGTCCTCAAAGAAATCTCAAAATGCAGAGCAGCATTTGGGTAGAAGCTAAAAATCTAACACAAATGCTAAAACTAATGAGAAAAAAAAAAGAAAGAAGAAAACACAACAAACACCTCAAACCACACACAAAGCTTCTAACACCAACACCTGACTTTCCTTAAGAAAACTTTGACAAAATGTCTGCAAAAGATAAAAGTTACACAAACAATAAGAACTAGCACTTACGGCATACTTCCTTTGAAGCAGATACTGTTTAAGCATTTTACATTCAGCTTACTGATCCTACTAATAATATCATAATGTAAGTGTTACTATAATCTATTTACTGATGAAAAACACAGGGTGGTTAAGTAACTTGCCCAAGGCCAAACAACCAGTTTGCAGAGGAGCCAGGAATCAAATACAGGCATGAGGCTGCAGTGAGGCTGCAGTGACTGCTTAGTTAAAACTTCTGAGAGAATTCTATGATTCCAATGAAGTAAAATTAAATGTTCTCCTCTTCCCTGAAGCCCACATCTACTGCATGGATAGCCATACTTTTCCATAGCTTAATTTCCTTTAGGGTTCTTCAGTTGAAACTTGAAATGAGCTTTAATGGTGTGAGCCTTGGCTTCTTTCTTCTCTCTCATTCTCCCTTCCTGGGCTATGTGTGAGTCATAGTTAGAGCTAGACGCCAAAGGGAGAGAAAAATGATGAAATCTCGATTAAGCTCTGTATACCAAAAACAGATCATCTTCATTTCAAAGCCTGCGAGCTTAAAGCTTTTGTTAACTTTAGAACTGTATTTGGATTAAATATACATATAATACTTACACATTATTGAACAAGATTATTCAGCAATCAACATCATTCTGTTTACAACATATGTTTTCAATATTGTTTAACAATGAATTCCGACTAGTCAGCTCCAGACTTCACCTCACATTTTCTGTCTCAATTTGACATTTGTAATCATTAAATCCACTTGCTTTTCAGCAATCCCCACCCTCTCCTGACATCCATTCTGTAGACATCAAGCTACAAAACAAAACCCTCTGGAACAAAACATGAGGGAAATAATGGATCCAGGCTGACCAATCAGCTATGAGCAAGATACCTTTGAGAAGTGTAAAGAAAAACTAGATAAGCAGAGAATACACCAATTTGGAATGGGATAAGATGGTGACATCACATAGAGGGGCTATGGCACAGAAGTAGCAACAAAATATTAATCACCGTTCCTTCTCATTGATGTGTGGGCCAAGGTTTCAGGGGCCCCACAGAACTAGAATCACAAAAGCACAATGCAGCACTCCCTAATCAATTCATAGGGTGACCTCAGAGCATCAGTCAATGGAGGTTAGCGGTCATTTTCAATTTACTGTGAAAGAAGAGCTTTTAAGGAAGCCCTTAATCAAATGTCATTAGTGTGGAGGGTGATGGACGATCCATTTAGCCAAGACTATGTGAAGTAATATAAAGCAACCTTAAGTAGGGTTGGCCTTGGGGCATCTTATTTACCAAACCAAATTCAGTTTGATTTTATGCTTTGTTCAAAATGATGTTGGAGCAGTTTCTCTCCTTTACTTACCTAATGTGATCCTGACCCATTGCAGTGACCGAAGGCATCCCTTGGATTTTCTCTCCACACTCTACCTTATAGTTACAAAGTGAAGTAAAGCACAATTACTCTTACTAACAGCACATATCATTTTCTTTCTGATGCCTTGTTTCTGATCAAAAGTAAATCTG
Organism: Rhinopithecus bieti; assembly: GCF_001698545.2. Lineage (NCBI taxonomy): Eukaryota > Metazoa > Chordata > Mammalia > Primates > Cercopithecidae > Rhinopithecus > Rhinopithecus bieti. Next base: position 3,129,177 of record NW_016805531.1, read on the forward strand.
GAAAATAGAAAAGAAGCACCACCACCCAGAAATAACTCCTGTTACTCTTTTGATATATGACCTTTCAGTTATTTTTCTTTGCCTTGTTATATTTAACAATATAATAAGCTTTTCTTTCCTGTGCTGTCTTATTTTGAGTCTTCCCCTACTTGGAGTAATCCACAGGCCTCCAGGAGAATTGGAGTTCTTAGAGCAGGAAGGCAAAGACACAGTAAACCAGCAAACTTTAGTCGGCTTCATCTACTAAATAGGCAGTTAAGATGAAAGCAGAAAGCCGGGCGCGGTGGCTCACGCCTGTAATCCCAGCACTTCGGGAGGCCGAGACGGGCGGATCACGAGGTCAGGAGATGGAGACCATCCTGGCTAACACGGTGAAACCCCGTCTCTACTAAAATACCAAAAAATTAGCCGGGCGAGGTGGCGGGCGCCTGTAGTCCCAGCTACTTGGGAGGCTGAGGCAGGAGAATGGCGTGAACCCAGGAGGCGGAGCTTGCAGTGAGCTGAGATCCGGCCACTGCACTCCAGCCTGGGCGACAGAGCAAGACTCGGTCTTCAAAAAAAAAAAAAAAAAAAAAAAAAAAAAAAAAGATGAAAGCAGAAGACTCCAAGGGGAGCTAGGCATAGGATTTAAGACAAAATAATGGATTGGAAAGAGAATAGGAGATGTGAGTTGTCCTACCCTTGGGAGATGGACTGAGGGTCACTGAGGAGTGGGGACACGCAGATGACCAGACTAAAGGAACCATGTACAGGACAGTCATGTCAGGATCAAGGGACTATTGAGCCACTCTTCCCACTCCTTCTTCTCCTGTCCCAGCACCTCATAGAAGCTGAGCCCATGTCTGCCGGCTTCCTGTGCCTGAAAGCCATACTTTTGCCATGTGTGCTGAGGAGACATTTTGGCCATCCTTCTTACCTTGACAGAAGGTCTTCCAATTATAGCAGAAATCAGCTTCGCTAGCCAACAGTGCCCCCAAAATGAAACATACAAAGCCTGCATGTTCAATTCCCAGACAAGGGGTAATAACTGACATTTTAATATCGGGTTGTGATTTTGATGATGCTAACTGAATGTCTTTTTTGTTACTGTAAGAGGACTTTAATTTCCTTTGAGTTCCTCAGAAAAGCAAATCCTAAGGCATCCCTTTATATCTGAAGTATTTTGAGATATATATTTTTTTCATTTAAACCTTAGATCACTGGATTATGACTTTAATCAAAATGAGACAGATGACTCACTCAGAACTTCACAGCTTTTATGCCATCACCATCACATTATGCCTAAGTATATTATTCTGAGAGCTGCAAAAAAAAAAAAAAAAAAAAAAAAAAAAAAAAAAAAAATTTTTAAAGGCTTCCAAAAAAAAAAAAAAAAAAAAAAAAGATTTTGAATGCGTTCGACATACAGTAACCAACATCAGGTTGACAGACATATGGTAAAAGGTATGTATGGTTGCACATGGAGAGAGTTAACAGCATCATTTGCTCAGCCCCAAACCCCTTGGGAAATAGTCAGTTCAGTTCTCCTTACAGCTCAGGCAAATTGGTGCTCCGTGCAAGAGAAGAGCTCCCTTCACCCTGACCCACGTTGCTGCAGTAATCATGGTAATCACATCCATCAGCTCCCATGCATTTCCCTGGAGGGTGCCCATGGGAGTGGAGGGTGCTGGCTTATTGCCTCTCTGCTGCTTCCCCAAGGGGCAGTCTGGCAGTGGTTGCTGCTTAGCCAGATGGGAGCTTGCTCCTGGGGAAGTAAACAAACTTATTCTCTACCTTGCAAAAGAGAGGGTCAGGCTTTATTTTTCTGATGTGTACTGGAAAGCAAATGCTACTATTTCTACTTTATCAATGATGGTGTACTACCACCAAATATATAAGACTTGTCCATAGCCTACAGAGCATTAGAGTCTGAATTCAGAAATTCCCAAAGCCCGATTTCTGGTGGGCATCTTGGATCCTCCTGCCAGTTATATCCATGGTCACCATTCCTTATTTCCTTCATTCACATTTGATTCCTCTGTATAACCCGTGCACAGAGCAGCTGCTTCATTCATTTTCATTGACTAAATAATTAATCCAAGTGTGGCCCTATACATGCTACCGTCTCTCTGGGACTTATTTCCCATCAGGATATAAGGGGTTGGACTAGATAATTTCTAAGTTTCCTTGAAGCTTCAAAATCTTCTAAGGTTCTCCACTAGCAGTTTACCTGTACTGCCTGGTTTTCTGCCTGAGCTGCTCTCTTCCCTGAACCAGTCCAGGTGGGCACTTAAAGTATGTGGCCCCCAAACCTGGAGCTTCATTTATAATATTGTACATTCAAAGAGAGAATTTTCCAACTGAGGGAGGAGAGCAGGGCAGGACACGGAAGTCTGAGAGCAAATCAGGACAGCATAAGCAAGACCGGAGCAGAGGAGAGAAGCCCTCACTACGGGAGACATCCCATCCCGAGGGATTGCTGTGGTCAGGGCCGCTTCATCAGGACTCTGGCTGGCTCATGCAAAATAGGCACCTCCTTGTTCATTCATTCTCTGGCTTCCAAATCACTTTCTGATACTAATTTGACTTTCCAATACCAAGAAAGATTAGCTATGTAATCAATGGAATAACATATTTTATTTCATCAATGAATTAAAATTATGGTTTAAACTTTGTGGTAGGCTACATAGCCCCCAAAGATATCCAGGCCCTAACCCTTGAAATCTGTGAATATTACCTTTTACAGAAAAAGTGGCTTTGTGGATGTGACTAAGGATATTGAGATAGATAGGAGGATTATCCTTCCTTATCAGGGTGGGAGCTAGGGAGAGGGATTTTTGACACAAAGATGAAGGTAATGTGACAATACAAGTAAGATGCTACACCGGTGGCTTCAGAAATGGAAGAAAGTCTGGGCGCAGTGGCTCATGCCTGTAATGCTAGCACTTTGGGAGGCCGAAGCAGGTAGATCACCTGAGGTCAGGAGTTCGAGACCAGCCTGGCCCACATGGTAAAATCCTGTCTCCACTAAAAATACAAAAATGACCCAGGCGTGGTAGCACATGCCTATAATCCCAGATACCTGAGAGACTGAGGCAGGAGAATCACTGGAACTCGAGAGGCAGAGACTCCAATGATCCCAGATTGCGCCACTGCACTCCAGCCTGGGTGACAGAGCAAGACTCCATCAGGAAAGGAGAGGGGAGGGGAGAGGAGAGGGGAGGGAGGGGGGAAGGGGAGAGGAAGGGGGAGGGCGAGGGAGAAAAGGGAAGGGGGAGGGGAAGGGGAGGGGGAAAAAGAAAAGAAACAAGGAGAAAAAAAGAAAATGAGGAAAAGGCCAGGAGTCACAGAAATAAATTAATTTAGGCAGCAGCCTCTAGAAGTTGGAAGTCATGGAATAAATTCTTCTCTGGATCCTCCAGAAAGAACAAGCCCTGCTGGCACCTTGACTGTAGCCCAGTGACACTGATTTTGAGCTTCTGGCCTCCAGGATTGTAAGAGAATAAATCTGTGTTGTTTTAAGCCTCTAAATTTGTGGTAGTTTATTACAGCAACAATAACTAACACAAACATAAACTCCCTTGTGATAATAGTACCAATGGTCCTTTGTCTAAGAGTCTAATTGCTTTGAGTTAGCCTAAAAATGTTTTAAAAATCTGGTTTCTGGACATGCAGACCCTGGACCATACATAGCAGAAACCTTCTGATAAACCCACTGCTCACCCAGGCAACACCTTTAATTTGGATTCACGCTTTCTTTCAAACTGCAGTAGGATGCAGTTTCCCCTACTGTGGTGCCTCTGAAAAAGACATCAGTTGGTTGATTTTGCATGTAACTCTAAGGCATCTAGTAGGGTTTGAAAAAAAAATAAGCCAAAATAAAGTATCGAGTTTACATATTATTAATGAATGGGTGCACCTACTGTGATTCAAATGCAGCTATTCTCCCTCACTTTCTTATTACAGAATGTCCTTATTAATCTTCTATAGGCATCAATGCCACCCAGCCCTGTCTGGACTGGACACTAGTCTATTTCTCAAACCTTAATATGCATTATGTGCATTGAAATCACCTGGGGATCTTGTTAAAATGCAAATTCTGATTCTGTAGGTCTGAGACAGGACCTGAGATTCTAAATTGTAATAAGCTCCCAAGCGATGCCAGGACCTCTGGTCTACAGACCACACTTTTAAGTAGCAAGGTGCTAGATCATATTCTGGAAGTTTTAGCCTAAGATGGATTTAAATTGGTAATACCAACAACAAAACCTTGTGATATTCCCAAACTCTTGTGGAACTTACCTTGAAATACCTTTGCTAGATGCAGCACTCTACCTACTACATTGTCTCTGGTCCTGGCCTGCACATTAAGTACTTTCTTTGCATGCCTCTATCAGCATAACACCCTTGAAGCCCATCCTGGTCTTCTGAGAATCTTTTCCTTATGAGGTGGGCACTGACCTTGTAAGAATTTCTTCTGCTTTTCCTAAATGTCAATGTTTCTTCAGTTCCCTGAAATCTTACTCTAAAATGTCTCCTTTATCCTGTTCACCTGCACCCCTAGGTTGCAAAGACTTGCTCAGTCCTTAAGTAAAGGATTTTTCTCCTGGTTTGGGTCTGTGTCTAGGCATAGATTCACCAGGGCCTGTGTCTCAGGAGCTATCAGGTGCCCAGCATCCTGCCATACATAGCTGGCTTACCTTTGTAGGCTCCCAGAAATATCTTAGAGCCTATTTCCATCCCTTCCTGTTTTAAAAGTACCACTCCCTATGGCATCCCCTACTGATTTCAGTTTATGATCTGAGTAATGACTCTAGTCTTTGGTTAATTGATGGAGCACACACAACTGGCATACCCTGCACCCCAGAAAGGATCAAATATTTTCTCCTTCTCCATTTAGTTCGCTTCCTCCAGCCTCCATCGAAGGGCTTCCCAGCTCTCTGCTGCCCTCTCCTGGCATTCTTTAGCACTGTGCTCACATCAGCCCTTGGAGAGCAAAAACCAATGGGATCACAGACCCTTGATCTGCAAGACCTAGGAAGGTGATCTAACTAGCAAGTTGGACTGGGCATCTACTACCTTTATCAGCATTTTCTAAGTAAGAATTTGAACAGAAATAAAGAAGGATCACATCCTTAACAGAGTTTCATTCTAACAGAATGAAATTCACAAGAATAAGAATAGAGGAGAGAAATTTTAGAGCACATTTAAAGAAGAACAAGGACCCTCGGTTTGGCTAAACTAGTGGTTCCCAGGTCTAGCTGGAAAGATTTCAGGAAATATGGTTATCTGGGTCCCATTCCAGTTCATTCCTGATTACTTATATTTTGGATAACCTTCCTAGTGATTCTACTGACTGTTAAGACCCCCTTGTTTAGACTATAAAATATGAAAGAGATGAACGAAAATCTGTCATATTATGGAAAATATTAAATGACACATTCACATTTTATAGACAATTTTTGAATATTTGTAAGGAGCAGCAGACCCCACCTAAAAGGGTGCTTTGGTTTATACTTTCAGAGTACAGATCCTCCTGACTGGACTTAGGCCTACGGCCATCCTTCTGTGCTTTTCCAGCCTCCTGCCTCATTAAGTGTTTTGCACTGTATCTGTAATGCTGACCCACACAGAGGACCCATGGCTCCTCCTGACTAGGCACTGCCCCTTCACCCTAGTACCAGTCACAACCCACTCAGGGAAGCCCCCAACCACTTCATGCCCTCCAAGCAACACACCCCTCCCTCCCAGACTGTGCTGCCCCCTGCTCTGTGGGCAGACCCAGATGGTGAAGGCCTGCGGTGGGGGAGACAAGCGGAGCTACACTAACAAATGATACAGTAAGGCTCTCTGATACTGTTTTCACTCCTAATGTTGCTTCTATCTAACAATATGTTCTGATTCTATAAAAGCAATTGTCTCTCCCCTTGGCTGGAATCTTTCCCATCCTATCCTACTTATCATGAGTACCACCCTTTCCCAAAAGACTTTCCTGGCCGCTCCACCTCTCCCTAGTCAGAGTCTCCTTGTACTTCTCTTGTGTACCATTATTTTGCATTTAACATGCTTTAATTTTCTTTCCTTCAGTATGTGCAAGTTCTCTATCTTACCTAACATGTTGTATTTTTAGTTATTACACTGCAAGACTATCTCATCTTTATACTTCTTTATTGCCCTGGAAAGGCAGACCACGATGCCTTGCACATGGTGACTGTTCAGTTAATATTTGCTGACCGGATTTCTTCCAAGCCTCACTGGCTCAATCATTAGAGATAAAACCCCAATCCTGGTAAATCTGTCTTTCTTGGTCACTTGGCTTTTTCCCTTCCAATTCACCAGGGCTTACCCAATATTCTCTTATTCCTCAGAGGCTAGACTCCACGTTTCTTACCTCCTTGGTACCCATTTCTTACCTCTTTTGGATGATCATTTCTATCCTTTAGTGAACCTCAAAGTGCCTTTTCTCCCTTCCAGTGTTTACTCTGCTTAGCTAGAAGATCACTGGCAACTTCCAATTTGCATTTTTAATCAGGCATTGCATCATATTTCTACTCTATTATTCTTAGTTTCTCCTTGCATTTAAGCTACTGCAGGGTATATGGGTGAGAGTATAAACATAAATAAGAAAGTAATTTGCCTTACTTCATCTTCTAAAAAAATCTTTAAGCATTAGATAATTTTCCCTAAAGCAATACCACTTTATCTTCCTTTCATGGAAACGTTGTCTGTTATTTTTAAGGTAAAAATAAGGGCCCTCTTAGGGCAAAACCTACCTATTCCAAAGCCCTTCTGGAAACAAATACTGTTTAAATTCAGTTAGACCTTTTGCCCAAGATACATCTTCCAGAGGAAATGAAAGCAATACACTTCATTCTGCTCTCCTCCACCATGTTCCTATCCTGTAATTCTTGTCCATTACAGCTTATTTCTGACTCTGGGATAGGGTGTGTACTTTGTACATAGATAAATCTGATCCTCACTAAGTTGTCCAACTCCAGGCAAACCCCAGCTCTGTGATTACGGCAGGGAACTGCTGTAACCTGCCAGATTTCTCCGTCGCCCGTTTACTTCGTGTGCAGTGGAATCCCCCTCTCCCAGGTGTCTGGCTTCCTCTATCATCCAAGAGAACCACACAACCAACCGAACACCCTCAAAAGTTCCCTGCATTTAGGCTCTTTGCTGCCCTCTCCTGATGTACTTTGACACTGACACACCAACCCAGGAACATCAGAAGTGAGCCTCCGTCTCTCTCTCCTCACTGCTGCCTCACTCCATGCTTGACAGCCACTGAATGATCTCCAAACGAACCTGAACATTTGATCGTCTGAAACGGAATTCAGATTATCTCTGCTCTTCAAATTAGCTGAGAATATGAAATGACTTCCCAAATCCAAAACACCAAGGCAATGGGATGCCCAACAATGTGGGTAGTTGTTAGAGGGTTGCAGGGAGCTGAGAGAGGAAATGAGTATTAAGGCACAGGCTCCTCCACCTCTGCCAGTAGGATTTCCTTTTGCCAAGTTGTTTTGGCCACTTATGATCCATGTTGCACGTCCACAAAATGAATATAACATTACCTCTGGGCCATTTGAGTAAGCAAAATCCCAAAATAGTTAGCACTCAGGTAGTGCTTATTACCGTGCCAGGCACCGTGCTGAGAGTTTGGTGCATTCCATCTCTTAATCTTCCTAATATCCACAAGAGATAGAGACTACCCCAATCTCATTTTACAAATGGAAAGACTAGCTATGGGAGTACTTTTTTAAAATGTTGCAGTGTATTGTATTTGACTGAGATTTTGACTTAGGACAACAGAAGCCGAAGCCAAGAAAAATAGCCACATAGTGAATACATAGCCAGGACGTCAGGGACACAGGGAGGTGACTGGTAGGGTGGAAGGGGAATGAGCAGCAGTGGGAGTCACATAGAGAAGGGCTTGGATGGGGTATTGAAGAGCACAGCTGTGGTCTCAGCCTTCCTAGATCTGAATCTTATTTGGCCAATTATTAGCTAACCTCAGGCACTTAACCTTTCTGACCTTTGTAAACTGGAGATAATAACAAAACCTGCCTCACTGAAAGATTACAGGTAAAACACTTAGCAGAATGCCTGGTAGATGGTAAGTGCTCAATTAAATGCTAGCTATTGGCTTCATCACTTGTGAATCTTCACAGTTTTTTTTTGAAGATCAAAAGTTGCAATCCCAGCAAGTCATTTAATGTATGAATAAAACTGGCCTGTGTGGTATGATATTTTTAAGGATCCAAGGAAACTAGCAGTTGGCCAGAAGCATAGTTCAGGGTTTCTAGAATGTAGAATGACAGAATCCAGGACTGTGGCAGGTGGCTCCCAGGAAGACCAGGGACTAGGAGATGAGTCCAAGGGAAGAAAGACAGAAAACTGCAGTTTCCTCTCTTTTATGTCCCTTTACTTACTGTACACACATATACCCCCCTCCCCCCCCAAAAAAAAACTAAAAAACACGCATGCATGTGTCTCCTTCTATGGCTGAACAGATTAGCTTTTAGCCTCATCCCTCAGACCTGCTGCATGTTCTGGACAGCACTTTGACCTTCAGTGCTACCCCTAGCACATGCCGGGGTCCTTCTTGCCTTGCCAGCCCAGCAAAACAGAAGGTGCCAAACAGCTAATAAACAACAAGTATGGCCACTTCACTGGTGGACATGAATCAATAATCAGTAGTTGCAACAGCGCGTGACCCTGGATGAGGACCATCTGTCTGACAGGTATGGTTTAATTGAACTAATTCTTAAATCGAAAATTAGCACATATTGGATGGCCAAAGGCCAGCTAGCCAGCTCCCTCCAGGTCTCACTTCAGAACAGGGACAGACAAGAAGGACTTAAAACCTTCTTGAGCCATTCACTTTATCAGTGTGGTTATTTTTCTTACTCCCTGTTGTACTGTAGTGTTCCTTAAAAGGATGAGGAACAGTGTGCTTGTCTCACACGTATAAAGGAAGAGAGAAAGTGTGGTGCATTTTTATCTCCTTCACAGACTGTCCGCTACTAAATGGAATTCCTTAGAAAACACCCAGCTCCACTATCCAGAATGGAGGGTGGTCCTGTTGGCTGACTTAACTTTCCTGAAGAAGAATGGGAACATGGGAATAAAGGGCTCAAGAGAATAATGTCTCTGGACTTTAATAGGAAATGTGCAGTTGAGTGACCTTTCCTCTGGCCATAGTTCAAAGTACCACCAAATTGGACTCTATTTTCCTGCGTTCTGTTTTCATTTTTAACTTCCAGATAGGCAGGCACTATGGTCTTGGGGAAACAGTTCTTCATTCTAGATCTCCACAGAGTTGGAGCTGAACCAGCAGCTTGAAATTTGCATCTCTATCAGTCTTCTCTGCCACCTTCTTCAGAAACTCTTGGAATCGTTGCCTCTAGCTGACTTCTTACATTTTGGCTGGAACTTCATTTTAGAAAAGACCATCGCCTCTCATGCACGTCAGACTTGGTTCTTTCTGTGTGTGGCTTTTTAACTTTTCCTGGCTGAACAACCTCTACTTGACAGGAAGACTTCATCTTCCCTCCAGCTAAGTTCAATCATTAGAGCAACTACCAATTTAGAAGCCTCCATTTCTTACCATTTCTAAAAGATCTGTCTTAATTGTTCTGATTAAAATAATTTTTTTCTCATTCAAGTTTTATTAATTCAGAAGTGTTTCTCTGATTTTACAGTTCTTAAACTGCATTGGACTAAACACACACCTCCAGGATTCAATATACCTTAAATATGAAGGGCAATTTCCCATTTCAGAGTAAAGAGAGCACCCTGAGTCAGATTCTTGCCTTTCTCACTTTCTGGAGGCCCAGAGATTGTCTTGATTCCTAACAGTAACTGTGACTGAGTCCCATCTGTGAGCCAAACTAGGCATTCATTCATTCATTCATTGATTTATGAGACTGAGTCTCATGCTATCGCCCAGACTGGAGTGCAACGGCACAATCTCGGCTCACTGCAACCTCTACCTCCAGGGTTCAAGCGATTCTCATGCCTCAGCCTCCCAAGTAGCTGGGACTACAGACACCTGCTACCATACCCAGTTAGTTTTTGTATTTTTAGTAGAGGCAGGGTGTCACCATGTTGGCCAGATTGGTCTTGAACTCCTGACCTCAACTGAGCTGCCCGCCTCTGCCTCCCAAAGTGCTGGGATTACAGGCGTAAGCCACCACACCTGGCCCAAACTAGGTATTTTAATCCTTTCAGACTGCTGTAACACAATTCTATAGACTGGATAGCCCATGAACAACAGCAACTTATTTCTCACATTTCTGGAGACTAGAAAGTCCAAGGTAATGGCACCAACAGATTAAGTGTATGGTGAGGACCCATTTCCTGATCCATAAGTGGTGCCTTCTTGCTGTGTCCTCGCATGTGGAAGGAGCTCGCTGCCTCTCTGGGTTCACTTTTATAAGGACACTAAGCTCATTCGTGAGGGCAGAGCTGTCATGACTTGATCACCTCTGCATCTCCTAATACCTTCTAATACCATCATCTTGGGGGTTAGGATTTCAACATATGAATTTGGGGGGGACAAACATTCAGAACATAGTATTCCACTCCTGACTCCCCCCAAAAACCTCATGTCCCTCTCATATTAAAAATATGTTCATTGCATCTTACTAGCCCCTGAAGTCTTAACTTGTTCCAGCATCAATTCAAACAACTTAAATCCACAGTCTCACATAAGTATCATCTAAATCAGAAATGGGTGAGACTCAAGGTATGATTCATCCTGAGGCAAACTGCTCTCCAGTTGTAATACTGTGAAATCAAACAAATTATGTGTTTCCAAAATAAAATGACAGACACAAGACAGACACTCCGATTCCAACAAGGAAAAACAGGAAAGAAGGAAATTGTGATAGATCCCAGGCAAGTCCCAAACCCAATTGGACAAGCAACATTAAATCTGAAGACTTGAGAATAATCTGCTTTGCTTTCATGTGTTGTCTCCTGGACACACTTGGACAGAAGTTGGTCTCCTCTGGCTTAGCTGGGCACAGCCCACACTACTCCTTTTATGGCTTACAGTTGGGTGGCTTGCAGTTGGGTGCCTATATCTCTCCCAGGCTGGAATCCCAAGTGGCTCTTCCAGTCTGGGGTCTCTGGGGTAGCACTTCCCTCATGGCTGCACTAGGCATTGTCCTAGTTGAAGACTCTCCACAGGGACCCTGCCCTTTCAGCAGACCTCTGCCTTAGCTTAGTGCTTGAGGTTCTGAGAGCCCCATCCTTTGAAATCTAGATGGGAGGTAGCCATGTCTTGCCAGTTCACACACTGTGTGAAATGGCACCACATGGGTGTTACCAAGGTTTTCTGCCTGTACTGTCCTGAGGAGCAACCACCACTGCACCTAGGCCTGCTGGAGCTGAAGCTTAGGTAGTGAAAAAGTGCTTGGTGGAAATCAGGAAGCAGAGCTTTAAAAAAGCACTGGGTAGTGAGCCCAAGGTTCCATGGGCCCCTCCTTTGAAACTGTTCTTCCCCCAAGGCTCTTGCCCATCTGGCCTTTGGTGGGACTGGTGGCTTCAAAGATCTCTGAAATGTCTTTGGGGTCATTCTTTCAGTGTCCTGATGACTAGCACTTGGACAATCTATACTAATTTCCTTATCAAACAGTTGTTTGCCCACACCTATGAGTTACTAGCTGTGTTATTCATCCACTGGCTCTTGTTTAACTTTGGCCAAGGGCTGCTCCTAGGAGGTTAACTCCTGAACTGTTCTGTGCGTGAGCCACACGTGCTACAATAGTCCTGTAAATCTCTTGGGCTGAGAGTTGCAGGTGCTTTCATAAGAAGCCGGAGTCATGTAGAAGAGGGGGATGGCAGTGGGAGATGGGCGGGAAGATACCAGCACCTGCTTGACACTCCCCTGTCCAAGATCCTTCCATTGGTTTTCCACCAACTTAAGATTTAGCTAAGCTCCTTCTCTTTGCTTACAAATTCTGTCTCCTGTCTAACCTTGTAAGATTATCTTCTACCCCTGAATCCTAGACAGCGATACTCACTGACTATGTCACGCTCTGTCACACCCTCACTCATCTGTCTAGGCGGTTGCTTCCACCTGAGTTACCCTCATTAGGCCTAACAAACACATTTTATCTTTCAAGACTCCATTCATGAGCTCTCTTCCATGATGCATTTCCAGCAGTTAGTCTCCTCTATTCCCTGTGCCTGCATGTTACATGTACTGCATTAAAACAATGGTCTTTCATATTTTTAAATATATATATGTATTTGAAATATATATGATTATATATTACATATAATTGAATATATATTATATATTATAAAACAAATACTTCTTAAATTTAAACAGAACAAAAATGAACAAAAAAATGCACTGAAACTCTACCTCAGAGAGATAAATATCTTTAGTAATTTGGCAAACATGCTACCAATTATGTATTTCTTCACGAACACATGCTCACATACACAATCACATAAATTTATTCAAATATGATTTTCTACTAGTTTTGTAATTTACTTTTATTTTTTACTCAACAGTATGTCACATTCATCTTTCGAAGACAGTAAATGTAGATCCACACCTTCACGTGTGATGGTTGGATATGTTTGTTAATATATGCTGTAATTTGTTTATCCAAGTCTCTATGAGTCATGTAAGCTATTGTCTGCTGTCAAAAGCCCCATAATGGGTGGACCTAGCAGGGCCATTGCTTAGTTACCTGTCTGTCTCCCCCTGTTGGCAGCTCCAGAATGGTGTCTTTGACTGCTCACACCCGCTTTCTTCTAAGGAAAGAAGAGATCTTTCTCTTTGGCTTAGTAGTTTCTGTGTCTTTTAAAAATTTTTTTCTCGGTGGCTCAAGCCTGTAATCCCAGCACTTTGGGAGGCCGAGACGGGCAGATCACGAGGTCAGGAGATCGAGACCATCCTGGCTAACACGGTGAAACCCCGTCTCTACTAAAATCCAAAATATTAGCCAGGCGAGGTGGCGGGTGCCTGTAGTCCCAGCTACTCAGGAGGCTGAGGCATGAGAATGGCGTAAACCTGGGAGGCGGAGCTTGCAGTGAGCTGAGATCCGGCCACTGCACTCCAGCCTGGGCAACAGAGCGAGACTCCACCTCAAAAAAAAAAAAAATTCTTCTCTATAAGGCAGAAGTGGGTGATCACAATCTATTAAATCATATACTTCATCACCTATTACCTAATTAAATCAAGGAAAGCCTCACAACACCTTAGAGCAATGGGTTTTAAACACATTTGATCATGACTCGCTTTAAGAAACACATATTTTTATTATGAATCAGTATGTGCTTTTATATAAACAAAAGTTTATAAAATGATGCTCTTACAGCATGCAATGTATTCTATTTTCTTTCCATTCTGTCTCATTTTAAATATATATTTTTAGTGAATATGGTATTGTATTTATTTGTTTAAATGTGGATGTAACCCTCTAAATTGACTTCATGAGTCACTATTGCGTTGCAACCACAGTGTGTAAAACACTCACGTAGGATGCCAGGAGGAAGACTGCTGACGCTTGTTAGTCCTGCTGCCATTTTTTTTTTTTTTTTTGACCTTACAGATTCACTATAAGCATACGACCCTGAAATAATATTTTCTTCTCCTAGCTGCCCAAGGTTTTATATTTTAAACACCAATCTCACTATCACCACAACCACTAGGTAACCACATACACATCTATTCTCATTGACAGAAATGGCTTCCAGCAATGAACTTTTGAAGGCTTATACTCATGTGCCAAATAAAAGTATGACATTGTATGTGTGCGTACGTACACATACACACAGAGGTGGTCCAGGCTCGGCAGAAACTGAAACATAGGAAATAGAGTCCCTATTCATAAACTGAGTGCAGTCTAATGAAGAAAAGGATAACAGTTTCAGATAGATTGAAACTCCTAACACGGTTCTGCTTCTGTGATTTGGGATGATGTCAGAGGCCTCAAGTCAGGATCCGAGTGTTCTAAGGAGGTAATGCTACCCTCTAACCAGCACAAAGGACAAACTGTCCAGGTTCAGTTTTCTTCATTATTGGGAATTCACCTCACCTCCCATCCACACTTCCAGCATAAGAAAGCAAATCTTCTATCAATTCCCGTTCATGAGGACCAAGGGGTCTCCATGGGATACCTCCTTTCCCCTACCAACGACATGAACCTCTGGCAGGTAGGACTCTCTCCACTTAAATGATTAGCCACTCCCCTGCTCTCCTTTGTCACCTGAACCTTCCCGTCAGAAATTACTTTCCAGAAAAGACATTTGAAAGAATTGTAAGAGTGACAATCACATTTTCTTTTTGGCCCTTTTAGCTTTAGTTTTGAATGACAGCCCTGAGAAGTAGGGGTTACAGGTGAATTTATCATTTTTGTTGATGTCACTCTATTAGATAACAGCACCAACCAACCATCTGATATCTCACATATCCCTTTTTTTTATCCTAGCTACCTATAAGTCCTCAAAAAAAAAGCACTAGGATTCAGATCTTGGGTTCCATGCCAGCAGAAGCACTGAAACTTTGGGAGAAAAAGACTATTCCAGAATCAGAGCTTTTAAAATGTATTTATTGCTGACTTATGCAGCTTCTTGGTTTTTCCTATTTTAATCAGGTACATAGCTGCTATGTTTGTATAAATTTATCATTTAATGTAATCAGTTGATAATTGAGTGTGCTGTGCTTCTCAGATTGCAGGACACAATTCAAGGTTCTGTGAGGGATATACAAAAGTAAAGAATGTATTCCTGGCTCTCAAGAAAAAGTAATTCTGCTGGAAGAACAGGGTGCATGTATATGAAAAGAGAATGTACAGCAATGATCACTAACTACAAAATAAGTCATTTAGAAAATCAGTTCTCTAGGAGCTCAGAGCAGGTTTTATAAATGTGGGCTCTAGCTAGAGAGGTAAAATTTGGTGTAGATCTGCAAGATAGGTAGCATTCGAATAGACTGTTGCCTGAAGAATAGATCCTGGACTGCTAAATACAACAAAATGACAGAGAGGAAATATGGTAGGGTTTGGGAAATAGTGAGTGAATCCTTCAGGGTTCCAGAGCTACCCTGGAGGTCAAGTTTAGGACTGGACCAAATCAGTCTATTCAAGACCCAATATTACTGCATGCTTAGAGCATAAATACAGAAATAAATCCTTCGATTTGCAGTTTGTCATCTTGTCCCCCATTTGTGATGAATTTTTTGAATGCCACCTCTAAGCATGTATTTCCAAAAGCTCTCCAGACGGCAATCTGTGTTGGGCTGGCTCAGTGCGGAGCATTCTGTGGAATCCTCCGCTAATGAGTGACTGGAGAGCGAACGTGAACAGTGATTGAATGGTAGTCACGTACAAGCTCACTTGATACTGCTTCGGGGATCTGCAGTGTTGTTTTTAAATCCCTCGGCTTTTCCTTGATAAATTAGCTACAGTATTTATAATATGCAGCCAATAGTCTAATTATAAGAATGTTTATCTCTTGCATGCGGAAGGCGGGATAATGTGAAGGAAAGCACATTGGTTTCCAAATTGGAACAGACCTCGATTTTGCAGTTAACTCCCTGTGAAACCTTGGGCAAGTCAGTTATTCTCCCTGAGTCAAATTATCTCATCTGCAAAATGGAGGTAATACTTTTCAATTCACAGTGAGTGTGAGGATCAATTTGAGGACACTGTATACAAAAGGATTTTATAAACTCTAAATCACTGTATAAGCTTAGGGTATGATGGTTTTTCCTCATCGCCACCAGACTAATTTATTAAACTGCTAATTGGTGATGTTACAGAAATTCATCATTAACGTTTTGTTTCGTCAAGTTCTAGAGCAGTGAATCTGAACTTTGATTATAGATGTAAATGAAGATAACAAAAGAACAATGACAGCTATTACTTATTTGCGCTAACTATGTGGCAGGCACTACCATAAAAGTTTCACACATACTATATCATTAATTGTCATAACTCCACGAGGTAGGTTCTACTATTCTTTCCACTTAGCACACAGGGACGGTAAGACACAGAGAAGTCATCCAGCAAATAGGGGAGCTGGACGGATTCCAACCCAAGCAGTTTGGCACTAAAATCTATGTTTTAAACAACAACCTCATCCCTGAGTCAACAGACATTCCAATTTCATAGTTTCCCTAAAGATCTGTGGATCACAAATTTAAAGCTCCCACTTTGCAGGAGAATAATAGTCCACAGTTAGTTTTCTTCAGCATGTATGATTCAGTTACACATATTCTTTTTTTCCTAACACTGCAGCTGTATTTCAGGAGAAACACACACACATGGAGACCTGAAATGGAATCTCCTATTCCTCACTTCCACCTTCCCTCCTTTGTATCCTGATTATATGTGAACGCCTGGGTTTGAAAATGTGAACGCTAGAGATCAATGTGCTCCACTCTCTCCTGCCAGTCCATGAGGTTCTCTTCTATCAACCTGACCAGGTAACTCCTTGCTGAGAACAGCATGAATGTTCACAATGCACTGCTGCTTAGTCCTTAAAAGTGAATATTGTTTGGATGAATGTCGTCCTACTTCAGAAATCAAAGAGCCTCCTCCAGAGTTGGCAGCCCAGAGCTCTTAGAAAGGAAATTTAAACAGCTTCCCTAACTCACAGGGAAACCTGCTACCAAAAGAATTACATATGGAGCCAATGTAAAGTGTTGCTCAAAATGGCCATCATGGATAGCAATTTTCAGTTGGCAAACTCCTTCCCAAAATGTTCACTCCAGGAAGGAGATACTTGAGAAGGCAGATACGTGAAACCACAACTGCATGCCAAGGTGCCCTGGAAGATGTGTGAGGTCTCTGATGGCGGGAGATCCCAGCTAGAACTGGGATTCTGAGGTCACAACTTTCCTTCCAGAAGTCTTTGGACTGCACATAGCTCGTTCTTATATATATTTTGCGGAATGAGAAAAGAAAAGATTTCAGCAGCGTACAGCTCAACACTCCTATGAAGTCATTATGGAAGAATTACCACACTCCAGAGTGTGAGCTTTTTACCTTGACAACATTTCCCCAGGTAACATTAAAAATATATCATCTATAAAATTAAATGACATTTGTTTTAAATGTTCTTTCTTGTTCTCACTTTTCTCATGAAAATAGAGGGCGTTTAATTGTTTGTGGGGAAGCTGGGAAAGAGATGGCAGATAACACCCAGCAAGAATGAGAATTAGGAAAGCTAACATCACCATCATTGTGTTAACATTTGCACACGTTATGTTGTTTTATCCTCCTCATAACTTACTGGGGGGACACTATTATTTTCTTACCATGAGAAAATGGAATCTCAGAGAGTCTGCATGTCTTGCCCAAGGTCACATAGCTGGTTATTAAGAGTGTTTGAACCTAGGCATTCAGGCTCCACAGCTCCTACACTCTACTCTCAAAACCAACATACTGTTTCTTTTTTGAGATGGAGTCTTGCTCTGTCGCCCAGACTGCAGTGCAGTGGTGCGATCTCAGCTCACTGCCACCTCCACCGCCCAGGTTCAAGCCATTCTCCTGCCTCAGCCTCCTGAGTAGCTGGGATTACAGGTGTGTACTGCCACATCTGGCTACTTTTTTTTTACATTTTTAGTAGAGACGGGGTTTCACCATGTTGGTCAGTCTGGTCTTGAACTCCTGACCTTGGGATCCGCCCACCTCAGCCTCCCAAAGTGCTGGGATTACAGGCGTAAGCCACTGCACCCAGCCAACATACTGTTTCTAAACAAATATTTATAAATTACTTACTGTCAGCATGTGAACTGGAGGAGGAAAGAAGCAAATCCTTATTGCATACGGACCTAAATTTAACATTAAGTTGAATGACTAGATAGTTTTATCCCTATTTTAATTCCAGTTTCATTGTTTTCTTTGCAGAAATAAAAAGCAAAGGTTAAAGAATGTGCTCAAGGTTACTCTGTAAGGAAGTAGCAGAGCCAGAATCCACAGACCATCCAGGACCCTGATACCATCAGGAATACAAAAAATGGATGCTAATTAAAGGACCCTCTTGATCTTGCTGCTGCCTCGTTTCTTTCTTTAATAGCAGCAGGTGGACATCGACCTCAGAGAGGGCCGAGATACAGGCAGCTGTGGCAGAGCCATCTGGCAAGATTCTGCACGGCCCTGTGTTTCATGCCTATTTATTTATTTATTTATTTATGTTTTTTGAAACAGAGCCTTGCTGTGTCGGCCAGGCTGGAGTGCAGTGGCACGATCTCAGTTCACTACAACCTCCATCTCCCCAGCTCAGACAATTCTCCTGCCCCAGCCTCCTGAGTAGCTGGGATTACAGGCATGTGCCGCCATGCCTGGCTAATTTTTGTATTTTTTTTAGTAGAGACGGGGTTTCGCTATGTTGGCCAGGCTGGTCTCGAACTCCTGACCTCAGGTAATCCACCTGCCTTGGCCTCCCAAAGTGCTGGGATTACAGGCATGAGCCACTGTGCCCAGACTTCATGCCCTTATTCTTACGGCAACTTTAAACTGGCCTCTGAATTTGGTCTTGCTTGGACCTCCAAGCTCCTCCTCATCTTCCCGGCCAATCCAGCCCTCAGAAGTGCTAGCTGGGTTTGTCCTCCACTCATTTCCTAGTTTCCAGATATGTATTTTCATGCTGCCCACTCGTGGCTCCAGTTCAGCACTAGGCCACTCCCTCATATTCTCTTCCCACTTACAAGGCAGGGTAGAGAACATGGGATCTGAAAGATGATCTCCTCCCCTGGAAGCTCACAGCATAACCAGAAAATCAGAATGCACATTTGTGAAACAGCAGATCACAATACCAAGACAGCTTGTAAACATTGAGAATGTGTGAAGAGTGAACCAAGAAGCAGAGAGTTCAAAGGAATTCAACATAAATTCTAGGCTGTTTTCTAGGAGCCTGGTGACAGCTGAGCTTCCCTCTTACTGACAAGTCCAGAGCTAAGCAACCTCCCCAGTGGCCAGAGTTTTGACTTTCAATAGAGATTAGCTAACTAACTACCAATAAACAAGCCCATATGCTTTTAGCAAGTAGTATGCAAAAGAAGCCCACAGGGCTTCTTTATTTACTTAGCTGGATAATGCATCTCCCTAGGGTCTGCGCAGGGAGGATAGCTACTTCTCAGGATGCAATGACATGGCTTTTAGCTCAAACCTTGACATGCCACCCCTCCCTCATTCATTTTCTTACCCCACAATCATTACCCTAAAAAGAATTTTCACTTTAGAAAGTGACCTTGCTGGGCTGAAGCTTGAAGTTTTAAAAGCCCCCTAAGGTTTCATTTTGAAAAGTCATCATGGACTTTAGATTGACTTTCTCTTGAAGGCAGCTTAAACCTTGTTCATTTGGGAGCACAAAAGAGAAGGTTTAGGCATCCCAAGGCTTTAATTGCCAGCTGTCTTATTTCTGTGTTCACATTTTTTTTCTTCTCTCCAGGAAGATTAAGATGAGTGAAATAATTTCTTTTTAGTTATCATTGTAACATTCGGGTTTTCCATTACTGTCAATTTTTTGAAACTTGTCTCATTAGCATTTTCAGGAAGAGTTTTAAAAAACCTTTCACAAAGGAAAAAATGTGCATGATATCTAAATTGCAAGTAAGTTGGTCACGAGATTTCATTGACATAAATTTGTGTCCTCTGTCTTGTCTATCATTTTCTGTTCTCAGTTCCTGATGATATCTTAGAGCAAGCTTGTCCAACACGGCCCAGAACGGCTTTGAATGAGGCCCAACACAAAGTCAAAAACTTTCTTAAAAACATTACGAGATTGCTTTTTGGGATTTTTTTTTTTTTTAAGCTCATCGGCTATCGTTAGTGTTAATGTATTTTATGTGTGGCCCAAGAAAAATCTTCTTCCAATGTGGCTCAGGGAAGCCAAAAGATTGGACACCTCTGTTTAGAGCCTAGGAACCATACCCATGGCTCTTTAGAGACTTAGAAATAAGTGGCCTAGATTAATAGATAAAGCATCTTAAAAGCAAGTTATAAAGAAGGGTTGTGGGGCTGTTATACTCCCTAAAACTTCTAAGAACAAAGAAAGAAATGCCAAAAAGCCCAATAGAAGCAACAACATAAATAACAAAATAACATTCTAGAGGAAATCAACCCACGACTACAGGGTTTTCTGCAAGCTTCACATATTTTGTGTGTTGTTAAGTGAGAAGGAGAGCTGGGTTAGTGAACAGACCTAAGGAGTCTTGGGTCTACTTATTGCCAATACAACCAGCAGGTAAGAGCTCCCTGGTGTTACACCTCAGTGATGGAGATCTAATCAACTCTTTATTTCTCCTAACCCAAAAGTGCTTTTGTAAATGCACATGGATTAGCACTACGGAGCTAATTATTTTGTAAGCTGAGATCACTTTTCCAAAGAGACAAACTCTCCCAGGATCAAGAGCAACAGCCTCTTGAATAGTTTTTCCTGGAAATGGAGACATTGACTTGGAAGTTGCATCAGCAAATTGAGCATGCGTTCTCCTGTGGGAGCATTGCAAGTTAGGAAATGTGGGTCTTGTATGTGGCCGCAGACAGAGAAGACATGTAGACTGAATGGCTTTCAAGCCAAAAATGCAGAATTGGCAATATCTAGAATTGCTCACTCCTTATCTCCTAGGCGATGTTTTCTTCCAGCTCCATTTGTTAGAAACTGTGTAGTACCCACAGGACATAGAAAGTATTGTTGTCATTTAAGAGAGCCAGCACTCTTGAAACAGGAAAGATTCGCTTGTCCCCCTCTCAGGGCATGCAATGGGGGTGTGGCTCCCTTCTTCAGTGCTCTGCTGCTCAAACCTCTAGGGGAGCATACAGATGGGCAGGCTGTGGGGCTCCAATCCCACGGCAGTGTCTGGGGTGAGTGTTCACAGGTGAAGCCCCAGTGGGCGGGTGTTACAGCGTGCTCTTTTAGTTTGTTATCTATAGGTGGCTTGTATTAACCAGCTCAGTTAGACCCTCTGCCTTGTCACAAGGACAGAGGGTTTTCTGTATCCCGGGTTCTTGCTTTGGTGTACTGGAAGAATCGGATCACATGTGGGCTTGGAGAATTAGTGCAAAGTTTTATTGAGTGGAAGTAGCTCTTCGCCAGTGGGGGAGCCAGAAGGGAAATGGTTTTCCCCTGGATTTGAGCCACTCGGCGACCCCGGCTCTCCTCGGACTGCCCTGGCCAAACTCTTCCTCATCCTGCCAGCTGATGGCCTGTCGGCGGGCCAGCCTCTGTCAGTGTGCCCTTCTGCTCACCAGCTCCTCTCGACATCCTCTCAATGACCTGCCACTTGTGCCTTCTTCCATGGATGTGCTCCTCTGGACGTCTGGCCTCCTGGGTGTCTGCTCGCTAGGGTCTCATGTTTTTATAGGCGCAAGATGGGGATGTGGCCCACCAGGGTGGTCTTGGGAAATGCAACATTTGGGCAGGAAATTCCTGTCCTCACCTAGGCCCATGGGGTGGAACCCTAGCCAGGGACCCACTTTTCTCTACCCAGCACTTCCCTTCTTTCCCCCTTCCGTATGATTTAAAGGGACCATGCTCTTCCCTTCCCAGAACTCTCATATCATTTTGACTGGCAATTTCTGCTCTGCCACTCTACTGCAAGAGAGAAGGTAAAACTCAGAGTACGAGTTGCTCACAGTCTGAGATGAGCAACTTCCTAGGCAGGGCTTTCTAAATGTGATGAAAACAGACATTGAAGAGGGCACCTGTTTTTAAGCCTCTGTCATTTCACATACCCTTTATTTACAAACTCCACTTTTGTATGCCCACTGAAGTTTTACCTTGTTTTGTGAAAGAAATTATTTTGTCTAATGGGGTTAAAAAAATCCATCGTCTGCAATCCATCATAGGCTTCTAAAATTTTTCTCCTAATTCAAAAAATATTTATTGACTACTTGCTACGCTCCAGGCATAGTTTCAGAAGCTGAGGAATCATTCATGAACAAAATTAACCAAATCTCTGCCTTCAGGGAGTTTCCAGGCAAGGACAAATTATAGAACAAATAAATTATTAAATTATTTGATGTATTAGAAGGTGATAAACATTATGGGAATAAATGAATTCTAAAAGGAGGTTAGAGAGTTGAGGAAGGGGAGGGTTTCATTTCAAACGGGGTGAACAAGACAGCTTCACTATAATGGTGACACCTGAAGAAGGAGAGGGAATGAGACATGTGACTACCTGGGGAAGGTGGGGTGCGGGGGCAGGGCGGAAAATAATCTAAGCAGAGGCAAAAGCACAAGCAAGCACCCTGAGAAGAGTTCATGCCTGCAGAACAATGCATGAGGGGGAGAGGCATAAGGGGTCACCTTGAACTTGGTAGCTCATTGTGAAGGTTTTGACTTTTTATTTGAAGTAGGATGGGACTCCTTGGAGAGTTTTAATCAGAAGAGTAACATGATCTGACTTAATATTTTTAAAGGGCTTCTGGCTCTAATGTTAAGGCTAGACTCTAAGACGATAGAGGTGAAAACATGATTTTGTATTTTTCTGGCAATTAAGATAAAATACATTAGGTCAAATCAATTGGGTGGGCAGGAATGCAAGGTTTCATCTACATAATCTGTCCTCAAATGCTTGCCTTGACTTCCCAGATGCAAATGTTTTTATAAAGTCACCCTTCCCTCTTAAATTTCCCAGAGTTTGAACCTGGATCATTCTTCATCAGAATAGTTGTACTTTTTATTGCTCGTGAAAAATGAAAAGAGCCTATAACCTTAAGGCTTTTTTCTTAATGCAGAAAAGTAGAAGTTTAACTAGTTTCTCTAAATGCCTAAGAATATAAGAAGCATTTTGAGACAGCTAATGACCTTTTTAAGATAAGATATCTTAAGTGTTCTCGGCATAGATATTCCTAAGAACCCAATTTACTAACAAATACAGCAGTGGCCATAATCCTATAAACGGGAATAGTGGTAGGGAACCTAGTGGTCACCATCCCATTTTACAGATGGAGAAACAGCCCAAGCTCACACAACTAAGAAGTGGCAGGGATGAACTTCAACTCTGTCTAGCTAAAAGCCTTTCACCAATGGTTTCTGGCTAGAGTATTCGGTGGCTTCTTTTATAGGAAGCTTATTTTAAAGCATGTCAAGAATCTAAATTACCTTCTTATTCCATATTCTACACTTCCTTAGGAAACAAACTTTTATTTCCCCTTTAAATAAAAAAAGCAAAACAAAAGATAAGGGATATCATTGGCCATCATTATGGGGAGAGAAGTTGGAGATAGAAAGCCTAAAATGAATCAAGCTGAGAGGCCTGAAAACGAATGCCTGTCCCATGGTCCCCTCTTAAATTGTCTAGTCACAGCACAGGCACAGTCACAGCACCGCATGCCAAGTAACATTACCCAAAGATGAACCAGACCTGAGAAGGCAGCTGACTTTGCCTTCCCCAGTGCTAACACTTGTTAAAGGAATTTACTAAGTCTCAGAGGGCATGAACTGAAATAATCTCCTTCATCCTGAACTGAAAGAAGTGCTAAAAACCAAGAGACAGCCAGTGGCCTGGGTAGGGAGCAGTTGGCTTTCAGAAAATAAATCGAACATGTACAGACAACTCAAACTACCAACAATTCCCCTCTGAAGATGCAGGTGTCCTTCTGGGTAAAGTCCATCAAACCTGACCTTTAAAAAAACAGAATGATTGGATAATTATCATCAATTATTTTTTAAATCAATCTGTCAGAATTGGAATAGAACAACCTTCAGGGTATTCTAAAAACTGAATTTCAATAGAAAATAGTAATTATTTCAGAATGATGCCAGGAGTCATGGTGGCCCTTGCAGTACCTGTTGCAACCTTGTGTGGGAATCATTCCTAAGCTTGACTATCCCGCCTGGGACACAGAGAATGCAAGACCAGGCAGGCAGCTGCTGATTTGAAACCAGTTACTTCAGGAAATCAAAGAAAGCTGGAAAGTTGTCGGGAGCTAGTTTTGCTGGAGAACTCTCAGAAAGAGGACTGCCCTGGAGTTTGCTTGAGAAGTAACCAGTTACCCGGGGCAGGGGGAGAAGAGGCACATGACCTGAAAATAAAGCTTTGAGGCTCTGAGGAACAGTTTCAGGTGCTGCAGAAGGGAGCAGCGGGTTCTAGGGGAACCAAAGGGTTGAGAGGGAACCTCCTCTTCCTGCTACCGCCACAAAGACTCACCTTCAAGGGAAAGTGTTGCGCTGCCAGATTACTCTAAGTAGGAAAAAGTGTGTTTATTCTCTGAAAAAAGAAAATTCAGAATATTGATTGCTCAGTTTTCTGTCTCTCAGGCTGTCATCTATATGCACAAAGTGTTTTGACTTTACAGTTAAAAGAAAATCCCAAGGGTAAAATAGTTTTACTTTTTTAAGACATGTGTTTTCTATTTTTTCTCTTTTCTTGTGTTAAAGTTGGAAATGAGTTACCAAAAAA
>NW_016805531.1:3157163-3161459 GCF_001698545.2 Rhinopithecus bieti
CAAAAAAAAAAAAAAAAAAAAAAAGTACTTGTTTATTTCCAGATGGAGTGGATTAAAGAGAGAAAGGGAGGAGCTCATCAGGATTGATATGGGAACACTGGGTAGCCTCCGGACATGTCCAGAAGAAGGGATTATCAAGAGAGAGTATATTAAAATATTTTAAAACATTTTTTTTTTTTTGAGACAGAGTCTCACTCTGTCGCCCAGGCTGGAGTACAGTGGTGCAATCTCGGCTCACTACAAGCTCTGCCTCCCAGGTTCATGCCATTCTCCTGCCTCAGCCTCCCAAGTAGCTGGGACTACAGGTGCCTGCCACCATGCCTGGCTAATTTTTTGTATTTTTAGTGGAGACAGGGTTTCAACTGTGTTAGCCAGGATGGTCTCGATATCCTGACCTCGTGATCAGGCCGCCTCAGCCTCCCAAAGTGCTGGGATTATAGGCGTGAGCCACCGCGCCTGGCCCTTAAAGACATTTTCTTAAACACCACAGGGGAAGGGGATGAGGTTACTTCCAAACAACTGTGTAGTCCAGAGTTTGTCAAATAAACCTTATTTTTATTTCACTCAGCTCAGGTGATTCTTTCTGTGTTCATGTATAATAATATATTTTATGTACACATAGGCAAATTTAGAAAACAGAATTTTTCAGGCTTAAAAGCTTTTTTTAGCACAAATAACTTTTGAGATAACAAAGATACATTTTTGTTTCGAAAGACAATTCCTTATCAAATTAGCAAATATAAACTATTAACAATAACATCTACTACTGATGATGCTACACAGCACTGTCATTTTTATTGATAATCATGTAAATTGGTAGAACCCGTCAGAAAAGCACTTTTGCGAAGTACATCAACAGACATAAAAATACGCATCTCTTTTGTCTTGGCAATGTTACATAAGGAATTTATCCTATGAAAATAACTTTAAGCATATAATTATAGAGCATTATTTAAAACTGGGTTTATAGCAGGACTTTTAAAATAGTAAATAAATGCAAAATAAAATCTAACTCTGAGGGAATTGTTAAGTACTTCTACTTGTTACCATAATGCTCATCAATCTTATGTGAAATATCTTTGATATGATGTTGAGTGATTTATTTTAAAGCTCACTTCTGATTTGATATTTTAAAGCTCACTTCTGATTTGACTTTTGATCCTGGCAATATGGTATATCAGACTTTGTCAATAACCATTCAATAATCACTGAAAACAATAAAAAGTCTAAATATTCTTTTTTAATTGTAATGGTTCTCCAGATACCAAAAACAACTAACAGAGGCAATTGCTAAGTAAGCCAGCATGCAGCCTAGCATTTACTGTGACTGCATCTGCCAAATCCTGGTGACGTTGAGCTTCTGATTTAAAAGCTGCCCAGGGTCACACGGTATCGGAGACAGGAGGTACAGCCTATGACCCACCTAAGGAGGAGAATCTAATGGTAAATTTCTACATTAAACTGTAATCCCAAAGGTCTACACTCCTATCTCAGTGTAAGGGTAAATGAGAAACAGACTCATTCTCCAGAAAAGTAAACAGCAAGATGACGATAAATAAATCTCCCTTCAAAATATATAACCACAAGCCAGTTTTCACACAGGTTTATGGTCAGAAGTAATTTGAGTTATGAATTGGCAATACACCAGTCAACATCAGAAGCAAAGACAAACTCTTCTCTGAAGAGACCCAATCTCAAACCAATTCTTAGACAATTTCTACAAATAAAGATCCAAGGAATATGCACTTACAGCAAAATATCACAAAATATCATGAGGAACTTCCAACCAGAAACAACTAACTTCAGACTCAATCTTGCAAGGAATTAAGATATTATCAAACAAAATATACAAAAGAAATGCTTAACATATCCAAAGAAAAAAAGAAGCTTAAAAATATAAGAAAGAAAAAAACAATACAAGTCATCTAAACAGATGTGAATATAACCAAATTGAGATTTCCAGAAATAAAATGTAATCGCTAAAATAAAACTCCAGCAGATGAGATAACTGATTAGATATGACTAAGGAAAAAAAATCAGTGAAATAGAATACAGACCTGAATGAATTATGCAAAATGCAATAGAGTAATAAAAGCAGAAAATGTGGAAAGGGATTAAGAGACACTGAAGACAGAGTGAGAATTTCTAACGTATGTCTAATTAAAGTTTCAGAAGGAAATAATAAAGAGAATTTGGAATAAGAAATAGTTTCAGAAATAATGACCGAAAGTTCTCATAACTTTTAAATAAACAGTGATCCTCACCTTTGGGAAGTTCAAAAAAATCCCAGGCAAGATAAATAAAAAGAATTCCTTTTCTAGATATAAATCATAGTGAAACTGCAAAACTTCAAAGGCAAAGAGAAGATCTGCAAAGCAGCTAGAAAGTAAAGACATTTCTACAAAGGCACGGTAAATAGCCTTATTGTGTGATTTTTCTATATAAATAATAAACACCAGAAGACAAATGGCATCTTTAAAGTGCTGAGGGAAAATAATTCTTAACCAACAATAAAATATGTCTTTAAATTATCTTTCAGGAATAGGAAGTAAAAATAATATACTCAGGTTAACAGAAAGTAACAGAATTGACTACCAACAGGTTTTATTAAACATAATTCTCAAAAGTGAGCTTCTTATTGAAGTTATATCAAATGAAAAGTCTCCAATACAGAAAGAAATAGTAGGCAAAGATTTCTGTAAGTATGTAGGTAAATCAGAACAAATATTGATTGTATAAAATGACATCTCCTTTTCAAATTAAAGAAAAATTAAACCAACTACCAACAACCATAGCATAAAATTTGAGAGAAGATCGATTCAATCTGAAGCTTTCTAATGTCTTCTTATTGAGGAAAGGGTTAAAAATACTCATTAGCCTTAGATTTTTTTTTAAGTATCCATGTTAAAATATCTGGGGTGGATTGTGGAAAAAGATGGCCAACTGGATGCAACCAGGGGAAACATCTGACACAGAGGGACTGAGATGTCAGGAAGACTGGTACACTCTGAGCAGATCTTTGGAAGGAAGGAGGATACAGACATTGGGCTGAAGGGAGAGAAACCTGGGAGCCCTGCATAGGGTACTGTGCACTGGAGCTCATTCCTGGACCCTAATGACGCCTGGGGAAGGAGTGACTTGAACAATCAAGGAGTGACCTACCCTTACATGAACCTCTGGAATCCTAGGACAATTGAGCTGGCAGGGAGAGCCGCTGAGAGAGGTGGTAAGGTCAGGACTCCAGGTGTACAGAGCCCAGAGGGTGTGGTGCAGGAATGTCTGTAGAGGAGCACAGCCAGTGATGCACATTCCCCAAAGCTTGCCATGTTCCCCTAGGAGACTCACCTTGGGGGCACTGTTGGACCTGAACAGAGCAGGGTGGTCTTACTTATGAGATGGGACCAGACTGATCTGAGTGACCTCCTGTCTGCTGGACTCTTCCAGGGACTCAGGCTGTCCAAGCCTTGTTGCAGCACAGCCTTGGATACCCAACCAGGATGCCTCCTGAGGTCACGCATGATAAGTCCTTCGCCAGTATACTGTGGCTGACCATCAGAAAGTTCCAGCACAGTGGTCCCTACTGATGCATACCAACCCACCCACACTCTCCTTCTTCCTATTGCAACCTCCCCCATACTGCTTTGCTGGCATGCATTTGCCCATAGATACTCCCCCACTGCTGTGCTGGGTGTGCACACGGGAAGGAAGACCTTGCCTCCCCTCCCAAGCCAGCGTGCATGTGCATGTGCACCCTACCATGCCACTGCTGCAGGCATGAGCTCTCCTTTCCCCTGCTGGGCCCCTATTACTGGCACAGACATGTACATGGATACCAGTGGCCTCATCCCCTGACCTGCACCACCACCACAAATGTGAGCATGAAGGCTGGTGGCCCTACACCTGCCAGCACCCCACCATCATACTAACACTGCCACTGGTGCAAACATGCACACAAAAGCCAGCAGCTTCACCACTCACCCAACCTTGACCCCTCCAGCACCAGGTTCCTAATCTCAAGCCAACAAAGATAGAGGCCCAGTACTAGCCACTCAGAGTTAGAGAATGCAGCCCAAGAGGGCTGAGCTGAGCCTTGGCCCCCTAAAATAGTCTAGAAATGAAGGCACTCAACTGAACCCACCTTATACCACAATCAAACCTTGATGATATCAAGTAAGATAAAAGAAAAATGGCCAGGCGCGGTGGCTCAAGCCTGTAATCCCAGCACTTTGGGAGGCCGAGACGGGCGGATCACGAGGTCAGGAGATCGAGACCATCCTGGCTAACACGGTGCTCTCC
>NW_016805531.1:3161980-3169533 GCF_001698545.2 Rhinopithecus bieti
AAAAAAAAAAAAAAAAAAAAAAGAAAAAACAAAAATCCATCCAAAGGACAGCAATTTCAAAGACTGCAGGAACATCATCCCACAAAGATAAGAAATAAATAGTGCAATAACTCTGGAAACTCTGGAAGTCATAGTGGCTACTTACCTCCAAACGCCTGCACTAGTTCCATAGCAATGGTTCTTTTTTTTTTTTTTTTTTAGACCGAGTCTCGCTGTCGCCTGGGCTGGAGTGCAGTGGCCGGATCTCAGCTCACTGCAAGCTCCGCCTCCCAGGTTTATGCCATTCTCCTGCCTCAGCCTCCCGAGTAGCTGGGACTACAGGCACCAGCCACCTCGCCCGGCTAGCTTTTGTATTTTTTAGTAGAGACGGGGTTTCACCATGTTAGGCAGGATGGTCTTGAACTCCTGACCTCGTGATCCGCCCGTCTCGGCCTCCCAAAGTGCTGGGATTACAGGCTTGAGCCACCGCGCCCGGCCCTTAGCAATGGTTCTTAACCAGGTTGAAGCATCTGAAAAGACAGAAATAGAATTTAAAACATGGACAGGAATGAAGATCATAAAGACTCAGGAGAAAGTCAAACCAATCTAATGATTTTAATGAATACAATAAGAGTATACAGGAGATGAAAGATGAAATGGCCATTTTAAGAAAGAACTAACTGATCTGATAGACCTGAAAAACTGCAAGAATTTCAGAATACAATCGCAAGTATTAACAGCAGAATCAACCAGTCTGAGGAAAGAATCTCAGAGCTCGATAACTGGTTGTCTGAAATAAGTCTGTCAGATAAAAATTAAAAAAAAAAAAAAGTTTAATGAAGAATGAGCAAAACCTCCAAGAAATGTGGAATTACGTAAAGAGATGAAATATATGACTCATTGGCATCCTTAAAAGAGAGGAAGAGAAAGCAAGCAACTTGGAAAACGTATTTCAGGATATCATCTATGAAAATTTCCTGCACCTCCCTAGAGAAGCCAACATTGAAATTCAGGAAATGCAGAGAATTCCTGTGAGATACTACAAAAGATAAGCACCCCCAAGAAACACAGTCATCAGATTCTCCAAGGTCAAAATGAAAGAAAACATGTTAAAGGCAGCTAGAGAAAAGGAACAGGTAACCTACAAAGGGAACTCCATCAGGCTACCAGTGGAACTTGCAACAGAAATCCTACAAACCAGAAGAGACTGGGTGCCTATATTCAGCATTTTAAAACAAAAGAAATTCCAAGTAAGAATTTCATCCATATCAAACTAAGCTTTGTAAGCAAAAGATAAATAAGATCCAGCCGGGCGCAGTGGCTCAAGCCTGTAATCCCAGCACTTTGGGAGGCCGAGACAGGTGGATCCCGAGGTCAGGAGAGCAAGACCATCCTGGCTAACCCGGTGAAACACTGTCTCTACTAAAAAATACAAAAAACTAGCCAGGCAAGGTGGCGGGCACCTGTAGTCCAGCTACTTGGGAGGCTGAGGCAGGAGAATGGTGTAAACCCGGGAGGCGGAGCTTGCAGTGAGCTGAGATCCAACCACTGCACTCCAGCCTGGGCGACAGAGTGAGACTCCGTCTCAAAAAAAAAAAAAAAAAAAAAAGATAAATAAGATCCTTTTCAGACAAGCAAATGCTAAGGGAATTCATTACCATATCAGACCTATCTTACAAAAGGGTCCTGTAGGAAATGCTAAATGTGGAAAGGAATGACTGTTACTAGCCACTAAGAAAATCACAACTAAGTACACAGATCATCAACACAATAAAGCAACCACACAAACAAGTCTGTAAGATAACCAGCTAATAGCATGATGACAGGATCAAATTTGCACATAACAATATTAAGCTTGCATGTCAACAAGCTAAATGCCCAATTAAAAGGCACAGAGTGGCAAGTTGGATAAAGAAGCACAACCAAATAGTATGCTGTCTTGAAGAGATCCATCTCATATGCAATGACACTCATAGGCTCAAAGTAAAGAGATAGAGAACAATCTACCAAACAAATGGAAAACAGAAAAAAGCAAGGGTTGCTATTCTAATTTTAGATAGAACAGAGTTTAAACAATGTTCAAAAAGGACAAAGAATAGCAATATACAATGGTAAAGGGTTCAATTCAACAAGAAGACCTAACTATCCTAAATGTATATGCACCCAAAACAGGAGCACCCATATTCATAAAGCAAGTTCCTAGAGACCTATGAAAAATCTTGAGTAACTACACAATAACAGTGGGAGACTTCAACATCCCTCTGACAGTGTTAGACAGATTATCAAAGCAAAAAGCTAACAAAGATATTCAGGACCTGAACTTGACACTTGGCCAAATGGACCTAAAGACATTTACAAAAACTCTTCACCCAAAATCAACAGCATGTACACTATTCTCATCTGCACATGGCACACCCTCTAAAATTGACCACATAATCATCCATAAAACAATCCTAATAATCCTCAGCAAATTAAAAAAAATCATAGCAAGCACACATTTGGACCACAGAACACTAAAAATAGACATCGATACTAAAAAAAAAAAAAAAAAAAAATCACTCAAAACCATACAATTACATAGAAATTAAACAACCTGCTCCTGAATAACTCTTGGGTAAACTTTTATTGTTTCATTGTTAAGGCAAAAATGAAGTAATTCTTTGAAACATATGAGCACAAAGATACAACATACCAGAATCTTTGGGACACAGCTAAAGCGGTGTTAAGAGGGAAGTTTAGAATGCTACATGCCCACATCAGTTAGTTCTCAGATTAATAATGTAACATCACACCTAGGGGAACTGAGAAACAGAAGCAAACAACTCCAAAAGGTAGGAGAAGACAGGAAATAATCAAAATCAGTAAAATTGAAGAAAATTGAGACATGAAAAACAAAATTTAAAAAAAAAAATCAACAAATCCAGGGGTTGGTTTTTTTTGAAAGACTGCTACTAGACCACTAGCTAGACTGATACAGAAAAACAGAGAGATCAAAATAAACACCATCAGAAAAGACAAAGGAGACATTACTACTGCCCCATGGAAGGAAACAGACAAAAAAAGCCCTGAGAGACTACTATAATTACTTCTATAAACACAAGCTAGAAAACTTGGAAGAAATGATAAATTCCTGGACTCATATAACCTAAGATTCAATCAGGAAGCAATTGAATCCCTGAACAGATCAATAATAAGTTCCCAAAATTGAATCGCTAATAAAAATTCTACCATCCAGAAAAAAATGCTAGGGCCAGAAGGATTCAAAGTCAAATGTTACCAAATGTGAGGAGCCGGTACCATTCCTACTGAAACTGTCATGTGCGTCCCCATGAAGAAGCCACCAAACAGGCTTTGTGCGAGCAATAAAGCTTTTTAATCACCTGGGTGCAGGTGGGCTGAGTCTGAAAAGAGTCAGCAAAGGGAGATAAGGGTGGGGCCGTTTTACAGGATTTGGGTAGATAAAGGAAAATTACAGTCAAAAGGGGGTTGTTCTCCGGCGGGCAGGAGTGGGGTCACAAGGTTCTCAGTGGGGAGCTTTTGAGCCAGGATGAGCCAGGAAAAGGAATTTCACAAGATAATATCATCGCTTAAGGCAAGGACTGGCCATTTTCACTTCTTTTGTGGTGGAATGTCATCAGTTAAGGCGAGGCAGGGCATTTGCACTTCTTTTGTGATTCTTCAGTTATTTCAGGCCATCTGGGCGTATATGTGCAAGTCACAGGGGATGTGATGGCTTGGCTTGGGCTCAGAGGCCTGACAGAAACTATTCAAAACAAAAATTCAGAAGGAGAGACTCCTCCCTAACTCATTCATTGAGACCAGCATCACCCTGATACCAAAACCTGGCAGAGACATACATAAAAAAGAAAAATTTAGGCCAATATCCTTGATGAACATAGATGCAGAAATCCTCAACAAAATACTAGCAAACTGAATCCAGCAACACGTCAAAAAGCTGATCTGCCATGTTCAAGTAGGCTTTATTACTGGGATGCAAAGTTGGTTCAACATATGCAAATCAGTAAGTGTGATTCATTGTACAAACAAAACTAAAATTAAAAACCACATGATCATCTCAATAAATGCAGAAAAAACTTTCAATGAAATTCAACATTGCTTCATGTTAAAAACCCTTAACAAACTAAGCATGAAAGAACCTACTTCAAAATAATAAGAGCCATTTATGAAAAACCCACAGTTAACATCATACTGAATGGGCAAAAGCTGGAAGCATTTCTCTTGAAAACCAGAACAGGACAAGGATGCCCTCTTTTACCACTACTATTCAGCAAAGCACTGAAAGTCCTGGTCAGAGCAATCAGGCAAGAGAAAGATGAAGGGGTGGCCTGCCTTTCCACACCTGTGGGCGATTCTCCTTAGGTGGAACGAGAGACTTGAGAAAAGAAATGAGACACAGAGACAAAGTATAGAGAAAGAAAAAGTGGGCCCAGGGGACCGGCACTCAGCATACGGAGGACCCGCGATGGCACCAGCCTCTGAGTTCCCTCAGTATTTATTGATCATTATCTTTACCATCTTAGAAAAAGGGAAGTGGCAGGATAATAGGATCATCTTAGGGAGAAGGTCAGCAGTAAGACATATGAATAAAGATCTCTGTGACATGAGTAAGTTTAAAGAAAAGTGCTGTGCCTTGATATGCATATGCAAACATCTTCATAAACCTTTTTAGTGCATAAAGAGCAGCATTGACGCTAGCAAGTCCCACCTTCAGCCCTAAGGCGGTTTTCTCCTTTCTCAGTAAACAGAATATACAATCGGGTTTTACACGGAGATGTTCCATTGCCCAGGGACAGGCTGGAGACAGATGCTTTTCTCTATCTCAACTGCCAAGAGGCCTTCTTTCCTCTTATACTAGTCCTCCTCAGCACAGACCCTTCACAGGTGTCAGGCTGGGGGACGATCAGGTCTTTCCCTTCCCACGAGACTATATTTCAGACTATCACATGGGGAGAAACCTTGGACAATACCTAGCTTTCCTAGGCAGAGGTCCCTGTGACCTTTGGCAGTGTACATGTCCCTGGGTACTTGAGATTAAGAGAATGGTGATGACTCTTCACAAGCATACTGCCTTCAGGCACTTGTTTAACAAAGCACACCCTGCACAGCCCAAAATCCGTTAAACCTTGAGTCACCACAGCACATGTCTCTTGCAAGGACAAGGTTGGGGGTAGGCTCACAGATTAACAGCATCTCAAATACAGGACAAAATGGAGTCTCTTTTGTCTACTTCTTTCTATATAGACACAGTAACAGTCTGATCTCTCTTTCTTTTCCCCACAAAAGAAATAAAAGGCATCCAAATAGGAAGAGAGGAAGTTAACTATCTCTCTTCACAGATGATATGATTCTATGCCTAGAAAATCCCGTAGTCTCTACCTAAAAGCTCTTTGATCTGATACACAACCGCAGCAGTTTCAAGATACAAAGTCAATATACAAAAATCGGTGGCATTCCTATACACCAACATCCATGCTGAGAGTCAAATCAAACACACAATCTCATTCACAATAACCACAAAAAAGAATAAAATACCTAGGAATGCAGATAACCAGGGAGGTGATAGATCTTTACAATGAGAATTACACAACACTGCTCACAGAAACCAGAGATGACACAAACAAATGGAAAAGCATTGCAGACTCATGGATAGGAAGAATCAAGTTTGTTAAATGGCTATACTTCCCAAAGCAATTTACAGATTCTATCAAAGAGCCAGTGACATTCTTTACAGAATTAGGAAAAACTATGTAAAAGTTCATACGGAACCAAAAGAGCCTGAATAGCTAGCGGCATCACATTACCTGACTTCAAACTATACTACAAGGCTACAGTAACCAAAACAGCATAATACTGGTACAAAAATAGAAACACAGACCAATGGAACAAAATGGAGAGCCCAGATATAATGCTGCATGTCTACAACCATGTGATCTTGAACAAAGTCAACAAAAACAAACAATGGGGAAAGGACTCCCCATTCAATGAATGATGTTGGGATAACTGGCTAACCACATGCAGAAGATTGAAACTGGACCCTTTCCTTTCACCGTACATAAAAATATATACAAGATGGATTAATGACTTAAATGAAAAAGCTTAAACTATTATAAAAGCCCTGGAAGATAACTTAGGAAATACCTTTCTGGACATAGGTGCCAAAAGCAATTGCAGCAAAAACAAAAATTGACGAGTGAAACCTAACCAAGGAGCTTCTGCACAGCAAAATAAACTATCAACAGAGTAAACAGACAACCCACAGAACGGAAGAAAATTTTTGCAAAGTATGCATCTGACAATGATCTAATATCCAGAATCTATCTAAAAATTAAACAAATTAACAAGTAAAACAAATCCCATTTAAAAATGGGCGAAGGACATGAAGACCCTTTCTAAGACATATACGTGGCCAACAAGCATATGGCAAAAACACTCAACATCACGAATCATTAGAGAAATGGAAATCTAAACCACAGTCATTATTAAAAAGCCCAAAAATAACATATGCTGGTGAGGTTGCAAAGAAAAAGGAACGCATACACACTGTCAGTGGGGCTGTAAATTAGTTTAACCATTGTGGAAAGCAGTTTGTTTATTTCTCAAAGAACTCAGAATTACCATTCAACCCACCAATCCCATTATTGGATATACACCTAAAGGAATATAAATTATTCCACCATAAGGATATATGCACTTGTATGTTCATTACAGTACTACTCACAAAAGCAAAAACACGGAGTCAATCTAAATGCTCATCAACATAGACTAGATAAATATGGTACATATACATCATGGAATACTACACAGCTATAAAACAGAATGAGATCATGTCCTTTGCAGCAACATGGATGGAACTGGAGGCCACTGTCCTAAGTGAACTGTCCAGAGTCATGAGGCCCGGAATTAGCTGACCTCTGTTGCTTGATCTCCGCAAAGCGGAGACAAGATGGCACATTTCCGGGTTCTTTATTACAAACCTTTCCCGCACGCACGCAAACATTTTTCCCACCCAGGAAGATATGCAGCCTACGGCGCAGGCGTGATCCCGCGCCCCAGAAAAATTACAAACCCACGGCTCATGCACAATTGTAATTTGAGAAAATCCGGCCCCCCGTCGCCGCCCTAGCCCAACCTCTTCCTCTGCCAGCCTATATAACGAGACTTGATCAGGCTATTTGTCTTGTCTCTATTTCTCGTGTTTTCTTGTCTCCTCCATTCCCACTCTCCCTTCCAGGGTCTGTTCGACTGTCCTGCAGGTCGGGACACCTGGCGCCCGAACAGGGACCCGGACACGGGGGAAAAAGTGAGGAAGAAGGCACTAAAGTCGGCCGAAAGTGAAAGTGGAAAGAAATTCCTCCGGACGTCGTGGGAGCCTGCCGCGTTGGAACCAGAGGTGAGTAATAGTGTCTGATTATGGGACAAGAATTAAGCCAGCATCAAATTTATGTAGGGCAATTAAAAGAGGCTTTAAAAACACGAGGAGTAAAGGTTAAAAGTAATGATTTGTTTAAGTTTTTTGATTTTGTAAAAGAAACCTGCCCTTGGTTTCCACAAGA
>NW_016805531.1:3173647-3208462 GCF_001698545.2 Rhinopithecus bieti
CAGGTCGAGGCTATCCAAGCGAAGCCTATACAGGTCCATTATCATCGCCTAGAACAAGAAGATCGCGGTGGTTCATACTCACACCCATTATGACCACCTTCCCTATGCGCTGAACTGGACAGCCAATGACGGGTAAGAGAGTATCATCTCTCACTAACCTAAGACAGGAGGGCCGTCATAAGCTACTGCCTAATCCCATGACGGGTACCAGTGATGAGATGCATTACTCCAACCTAAGACAGGCGCAGTTCCCGAGGGACAATCTTCTAGCCATAATTATATATAAAAAAGGGGGACCTGTCCGGAGCCATGAGGCCCGGAATTAGCCGACCTCTGTTGCTTGATCTCCACAAAGCGGAGACAAGATGGCACATTTCCGGGTTCTTTATTACAAACCTTTCCTGCACGCACGCAAACATTTTTCCCGCCCAGGAAGATATGCAGCCTACCGCGCAGGCGCGATCCCGCGCCCGGGAAAAATTACAAACCCACGGCGCATGCGCAATTGTAATTTGAGAAAATCCGGCCCCCCGTCGCCGCCCTGGCCCAACCTCTTCCTCTGCCAGCCTATATAACGAGACTTGATCAGGCTATTTGTCTTGTCTCTATTTCTCGTGTTTTCTTGTCTCCTCCATTCCCACTCTCCCTTCCAGGGTCTGTTCGACTGTCCTGCAGGTCGGGACAGTGAACGAATCCATCAACAGAAAACCTAACACTGCATGTTCACCCTTGCAAGTGGGAACTAAATATTGAGTACATACGGACCCCAAAAAGGGGACAGATACTAGGGCCTACTTGACAGTAGAGCACTGGAGAAGGGTGAGATCCTACAGTATCTCCTAGTCAGGATGGTAGGTATATATTCTTTGAGTTATTACTATCCTTTAAAACCTTCCAAAAAAACCATGAATAAGTATTTAATACTTAATTAAAAGAAGAAAGTATAGTTTAACCCTTTTCTTGTTTGCCCTGAGAACACTTGCCGGTGATACTTGCAGCTGCAGCATTTACCCCAAGATAATTTTGCCACAAAATATCTCACTTTTATGATTACTTTTGCATCATTCTAGTACATCAACTTTGGAAACAAAAGACATCATTCTATTTACAGCATTTGGTTTTTAGTAGTGGTATTTCCACTTATAAAATATAGTAATTTTCGATCGCTGAAAATGTCAAATCTTAGAAACGTAGCATTCCTACATGTGATGTTAACATTGTCCTCGAACAGTTGTTGGCCAAAGATTCATGTGATGAATCCGATTTTTCCGAAATAGATGATTCTGATGATTCAGACAATTCTAAGGCTAGTTCTGTTTAGAAATAACTCCCATAACAGTTTTTGTCTTTTATTTTCACATTGAAAATCAGTTAGACTTGCTTCAGCCTCGAAGAGTGTGTTTATGTAAAAATGAATGAGCTCTGGCAGTGAGCTGCACTTATTTTTTTTCTAAACAGGAAAAGGGTTAAAGCCTGCATAGAAAATTTTATGTACAATAGAAATACAATTACATAACCCAAATAGATAAAGAAGAAAGACTAAAGAAATTTGCCAAAATGCCCACAAGAAAAAAAATCAATTAAGGGGTAAGGCCAAGGCCAAATTTTCCCTTGATCTATATTTCCTGTGTTTCACAAATTTTATATAATACATTAATTTTATGACAAAGTAAAATATTGCTTTAGTTCATTCTATAGTTATATTACATGATGTCACTAAATCTGACTTTAAAAAAAAAAAAAAAAGCATTTATTTTCTAGCCACCATAAAATGTTTAGAAGAATAAGAAATTTCTTTATTAGTAGCACCTCTGAAGGCCGGGCGCGGTGGCTCACGCCTGCAATCCCAGCACTTTGGGAGGCCGAGGCGGGCGGATCACAAGGTCAGGAGATCGAGACTACGGTGAAACCCTGTCTCTACTAAAAATACAAAAAAAAATTAGCCGGGCACGGTGGCGGGCGCCTGTAGTCCCAGCTACTCAGGAGGCTGAGACAGGAGAATGACGTGAACCCGGGAGGTGGAGCTTGCAGTGAGCCGAGATCACGCCACTGCACTCCAGCCTGGGCGACAGAGCCAGACTCCATCTCAAAAATAAAATAAAATAAAATAAAAAACAAGTAGCATCTCTGAGTAGCCCTTCTGAGGATCAAGGATGCTACATGCTCCTTCCCCATAACTAAAGGGTAAATAACTCTACTAGCATCCCATGAAATGTTGCTCTTAAAAGTTCTTTCTCCTTGTGGTCCACAACCAATCACTTATCTTGGCAAGTCTGGCAGTTCATCTTTTGTAGTACCTCCTGCCTCCATTCCTCCTTCCTATCCTTAATGAATTCTACCCCGAGTGACCAGGTTGTTCTCCCTATCCACCTGCCTGAAATCATGCTATATTCCTTAATGCACATGCTTCCTAACTCTAAAAACAGCTTGGCTTATTCACTGATTCCAAATACATGCACAGTACCTCTCCACCACTCCAAGGGCTGTGCCATGCTTTTTCCTCTCCACACATCTGTCCTTCCAGGATTGACAAAATTCACCTTCTCCGTAAATTCTTAGACCAACCCAGACTCCACTGGATTTTCCTTTCTTGCAACTTCCATTTTTAGCTTTTATCCTTTCGTGTTTTGTATTAAGATTACCAATATTTGTTCTAACCTGTTTTTTAACGTACCTTTTGTACTTAATTTTGGCTCTTCAAGGTCTAAGCATTCAATGCCATCCATCTATTCACAATTCTCAGCCTAGCTAACCTATCAGTGCCCATCTTTCATGCTTTAGCACGGTATTTCTACACTTATCAGAAGTTTTGAGATGCTGAGGTTTTCTCTATGATATAGTTCAACTCCAGGTTAACCTTTATGAATCAGTTGCAAACTCTTTACACTGAAGACAAGTATAGGGGACATATCTTTAACTCATCTAGGGAGTGAGGACCACAGGAGAACATCCCCAAAAATGTTACTACAGAAAAAAAAAATGTAGGAGAATAAGGATTTGATTTCAGGATGAAGATGTATTCCCTCATTCAGATTCCCACAAAACATATCTACTCACTTAAGTAACTACCCCCTCTTGGCGAAAAAAAAAAGAAAGAAAGAAAGAAAGAAAGAAAGAAAGAAAGAAAGAAAGAAAGAAAGAAAGAAAGAAAGAAAGAAAGAAAGAAAGAAAAAGGAAGTAAAAAAGGAAAGAAGCAAGGGAGGGAGGAAGGGAGGGAGGAAGGGAGAGAGGAAGGGAGGGAGGAAGGGAGGGAGGAAGGGAGGGAGGAAGGGAGGGTAACTTCCCCCATTAAAGTCAGCCCTGAGAAGTTGGCTCTTTGGCCTAGTTGATAGCAGAAATTGGCTCGAAGGCCTATGGAAGAACAAATTTAGTACATTTCCTTAATCCCTTAATTGTTGTCAAATTTCTGAAACAAAAATACTTTCCAGAAATCTAGCTAGCTCAATTTGGAGTTCACTTATACCTAAGCAGACTGAAAGTACTTGCTTGACCATGGCTTAAACTACTGATCTTTCACCAGACACTGGACTTTAGTGGTAGCCAGCTAACCAAACTCTAAATGTCTATCATCTGAAGCAAGACAAATCAATGAATTTCCATAAAATCTCTTTAGGCAACCAGATAAACATTTTAATTCAATGATTAAATGGAACATTTGGTTATAGATAGAATAACCTGTGTGGGGCGAAAGCCAGTGGTTCTCAAGAATATTGTACTCGGACCTATTTAATGCCAGCTTCATATACAGCTGCACACCAAGGGAATGCATAGATCATTAGAGGAAAAAAATAAATAAATTCCTCTCTTTTCCACTCATCAAAGAACAAATAAGAGTAGCTATGATGGGCGGAGTCTTTTGCCATTCTCTTTCAAATAATCAATGGCATAAATGCAGCTGCTGTTCCTGGATGACCCTAGTCAGAAGCATCTCAGTCACTGCCTTTTACTGCTCCGTCACCTGAAAAGCGTGGAGCTGAGGAGTCATTAGCTCTCATGCATCTGAAACCACCTGGAGCTGTCAAGCCAGCAGCTCTCCATCACAGCTCTACAGTAAGGACACAGCTATCTTTGTCCATTAGAGATCATTTTAGTTCTTGTCTGTAGTTCAGGGTAACTGAACTATAAGATAAAATGTTATTTTATCTTGATATAATATATAACTTTGTCAAATTGTTCTATGTAGGTAAGTTGCCTTTTAAAATAAGGAAAACCAGAAGGGAAATCTTTGTATGGACTTGCAATCTATCCAAGTCTCCTTGCAGGCTTTAGAAGGGAAATCTTTGTATGGACTTGCAATCTATCCAAGTCTCCTTACAGACACAAAGCCTGCCTGCTTCCTGCATATAAAGGACTGGGGCTGAGTGCTCTTCCCTCTGCTGGTTTTGTACCCAAGTCACTGCATAGGACATGGATTTTCACTGATGCTTGG
Source organism: Rhinopithecus bieti (assembly GCF_001698545.2). Taxonomy (NCBI): domain Eukaryota; kingdom Metazoa; phylum Chordata; class Mammalia; order Primates; family Cercopithecidae; genus Rhinopithecus; species Rhinopithecus bieti. Next base: position 3,178,077 of record NW_016805531.1, read on the forward strand.
AGTCAAAATGAGGGCCAGGAGGCAGTACCAGATTACGGTCAGGTATGAGAAATACCTTAGTGTCTATCTTGCATGCCCTCTACTCTTCACAAAAAGCACTGTTTATACATTTAAGCGTGGGATTTAAAAGGCAAAGTAACAGGGCTAGGTTAGTGGGAAGATAATGTCGAACTGTCTATATTCAGTCTCAAGGCATGTGTGTTTGCTAATGAGAAGTTTATTAAGTCTTTTACGTCTGTTGCCCCCTTTAATCATCCCATAAAATAGGCAGGTCATCTCCTTTTCTGCAGATGAGAAAACTAAGGTAAAGTAACTTGCTCAAAGTCAGACAAAACAGTTCCTGATAAAGGCAGATTCAATCCTAAATTTTCTGACTCTCAAACCAGTGCTTTTTGCACTAGAGTATTCTACCCCTCTGTACCTTGCATTCTCTCAATAATGCATGCGGACCTGCCATCCATGAATTTATGCAGATACTTTTATAATTTTCAAGCTTACAACATAACCAACTCATATCAACTTGGAGTAACTAGTTCTACAAGACTGGAAAAAGGGAAAGCAAAATTTTTCTCCTTCCTCCCTCCCTCCCTCCCTCCCCTCCCTTCCTTCCTTCCTTCCCTCCTTTCCTTCTTTTATTTTATTTTAGGGGGGTGTTAATGTATTATTCAAAGGAAACCTTCCTATTTCTAGCACTTCTCCATTTCTCCATTCGAGAAAAATGTTTGTGCTCACTCACTCCACTTTTTATAAATTTTTACCACATCCCTTCTCAGCCTTTGACTTTTCACATGGTTCAAGTTTGCACTCAACCATACCTTGCCACCTCTAATCCAGGGCAGACACAGCTTAGATTGGCAAAACCTATGTGACAGCTCATTTTCATTGACTGCCCTACCCTAAGAAACTCGGAGTTAGCTCAACACACACAGCATTTTTGTTTCCAGCTCCTTCATTTAATCCCATGCATTATTTAGGTATATATAAGGCTTTTCTCTGTTTAAATGTAAGCCTCTTTTGGGTTAAGGTGAAGTTTTATTCCTTTCTGCCTCTTCTTACAGCACCTAGTCTAGTGTCTAAAAACTCAGCTGCTAAAGAGTAAATATTTATGAAATGAACAATTATCCTTTTGGTTGTACTAGGTTCTCCCATCTCTTTGGCCATTTTAACATATTTTTTCAGAAATTCTTTGATTTCAAGGTTGGAAGCTTTAGAGAGACTTTGAGGTGTAGATTGTTGTTGTTTTGTCCACAGGTATGAGTGCTATATTCCAGCTTACTTCTAAGCCCTGACTGACAGTGTCTGGCATCTTACTGGACTTTATGACCACATGGCTTAGATAGGTTCATAGTGACGGGATTAATTCCCTGGTGCATGGTTAATAGATCAGAATGTTTTGGTCCATAACATATATCTACACAAATAAGTTTTTTGAAAGCGTTTTTTCATATTTCTCTCACAGACATTTGGATGCTATTTTTCTTCCCATTTCCATAGCCTATGAGATGTTCCTATCAGGTATTCCAGCATCCTGCTGTTTCACTTCATCAATAAATTGAGTGTCACATATAAACATACAGATCACAAGACATTCCCTTCTATAGATAATTTATCACACGCTTTACAAATAAAAAAAAAAAAATCCAGATTCCAGTTGACACCAGGGCTCACATTTCCTTCCTAAATAACCCATTTGCCTCTCCATTTGCCTGAGACTAAAAAAGATGGGTTGGCTCTGACCCTTCAGTAAGTTGTAACTTCTACCTATCTTCATTTAAATTACCCAAATAGAGCAGGCCTATCATTTTCTCCTCACATTAAGAGGGTTCTCATTTTGTTTATTGTCTTGAGTAAAAACAGATAGTACTATCGACCTGGATTTGTAGAAAGTTCTTCTCAAGTAACTCAAATCCAAATATTCATGATAGAAAATGTATCTGATCATTGTTAGTGCCATTTCTGACAGATGTTCAATATGTAATAATGATCTGCTGCTTTGACTAATCCAGCAAAATCAGCAGCTTTAGACAGAATCCAAAGGCCAGTTTGGGAGCACTGCCAATATTTATTCCAAGGGATTTTAACAATATAAATCTTCAAATAAAGAGAGAAACGTGAATTATCAGACTATTTTTCCAATAACTGAGCATAGCATACCTAAAAAATGAAAAAAAAGCTGGACAGAAAACAAAAGCAAAACAACAAAAAAAATTATGGCCAGTATAATCATCCGTAGGCTCAATATTTACCAGTTTGTGTGCCATCTGAGCGATTTCCTTTCATCAACCATGCACATGGCATTTTTATTCTCGGGGGACATTATCGCCATGACAACTTTATCAGACTAAACAGTGAAATGCAGCTCTTGGAGCGATCTCAATTTGGGCATGGTTTAGAATATTATTTATGTTATTCTTTTATCAACATCCTTGGTGTCCCCAACAGGGATGAGGACATTCTTTAAATGACTATTAAAATCACAATAAAAAATGTAGAAACTTTACAAAGAGAAAAGGAATAAGCCATTAGGCTGAAAAATGGGCAATCAAAGGAGCTATTGTGCCTGGCAGATGGAGAAGCAGCAGGTGCCGTGGTGTGACGGGACCTTGCTTCCCATCATGCACGCTCTACAATGATGCAGGCTGACAGGGAAGGGAATTAATGTGTCGGAGCAGGTACTTTCTGTCCATTAGCTGATTCCCAATACGTCCTCACAGACTGCTACCCGTGGCTCTTTGATAAAATGGCTTACAATGCACGGCTCCAAAAGTTGTATTGGGAAGGACAGCTGTGAGCAACTCTCCCTTCAATGCCTCAGCTTAACAGAGTGTGAGTGACCAAGTAAACACTTCTCCACCCCAAACTGGGATTAGTGATTTCAGTCCATGAATAAATTATTTGACTACAGATGCTATGAATACATTATTGTGACCAAGGGCCACAAGCTCTCAGTGTGGGGGATGGATGGGGACACTGATGAGGAGAATTCTCAAGGTAACAAATTAGCTCTCAAACAAATGAGAGTTGGAAAGGCCTGAGAGAATGCTCACCTCTCTGCTTTCAGAGAAAAAAAAAAAGTCAATTTATGAAGCAGCCACCTGAATTGGTGGGTCGGTTTAGACAGACATAACACATTAGATGTGGTAAACCCGTAGACTCTGAGGCTTTGTCATGTGTCAGCCTGGTTTCCTTTCTTTTCTTTTTTTTCTTTTTATCTTCCCATTTTTTCTTTCCTTTTTAATTTTGAGCTTATGTTCCAATTCTATAACACAGTCACCTGTGAAAACTCAAAATGAGACTGAAATAGAAACAGGTTAAAATGTGTACAGTTGATAAGATTAGCTCTTTCCATATATCTGTCCAATAAACTAACTGAATTGCCAAATTGTTTATTAGCTTTAGCTAAGACAATCAAGACAACTGGATTAAGAAATGGTAGACTTTTTGCTTTCTTTCCATTTTCCAATCTGAATTGAAAAGTCAGGGCTGGCTATCCCACTCATTATGTTTAGCTATCAACGGAAAGATGAGCATGGATTGGCATTTATGTTAAAACGTTGGAAATTACGTACACATCAAAGGAACACTAGCAATCTAAGGACTCAATTCTAGCCTACCTCATCCCCTAATACAGATAAGGGCCATGTTATTCTACCTCAAAAAATCCTGTATTTTTTCTGCATAGCACTTACTACATTGTCATGAATAAATACTTTTCATTTACTATCTGTCAAACCCCACTACATTCTGACATGAAGAGGAAAAAGATGGATATATCTTGCTTACCGTTGTATACTCAGCACTTAGCAAAATACTGGTCCCCTGGTAAAAGCTCAGTAAATATTTGTGGAAGAAAAAAAGAAAGAATAAAGGAAGAATATGAATAAAGTGAGAAAGAAAGAAAAGAAAGGGAAGGAAGGAAGGGAGGGAGGGAGGGAGGGAGGGAGGAAAAAAAGAAAGAAAAGAAAAGAAAAGAAAAGAAAAAAAAGAAGGAAGGAAGGAAGGAAGGAAGGAAGGAAGGAAGGAAGGAAGGAAAGAAAGAAAGAAAAAGAAAGAAAGAAAGAAAGAGAAAGGAAGGAAGGAAAGAAAGAAAGAAAAAGAAAGAAAGAAAGAAAGAGAAAGGAAGGAAGGAAGGAAGGAAGGAAGGAAGGAAGGAAAGAAAGAAAAAAGAAAGAAAGAAAGAAAGAAAGAAAAGAAAAGAAAAGAAAAGAAAAGAGACCAAAGGAGGACCCAAAGGATAAGGAACAATTTTCAGCACCTCTCTATTTTTGCATGTCTTCTTTAGAATCCTCTATAAAAGTCTTCGACTCCTTGAGATGACTAAACAAATTCTACATTAATTTTTTTTAAGGAGGAAGAAGAGAAAAGGAAGAGGAAGAGACTACATCTAAGTTGACAATGATAGGACAGATACCATTGAATGACATCCAAGGATATTTGGCAGTTCAAAGACAATAGCCAGGTATTTACAGCCTTGGTCTTGAAATCAATGTCATAAAGAGATGATGGAAATCAGAATATTTTAGTCAAACTGGAGTGGGTTTTAGCCTATTCAGAGACCATACCCAGAAAGTTTAAAATTATCCTTGGATGTCTTGTGGTTCTTATCACATATGTTTGGAATGAACATCTACATTTTATACTGCAGGACATTTTATTCAGATCAGATCGGTCTTTTATTCATGTTTCTACTTAAATCAAATATGAGTGTATTGACTACATAGGATTATACAATGATAACACATATTTTAAGAGACAGGGTCCTGCTATGTTGCCCAGGTTTGAGTGCAGTGGCTATTCACAGGCAAGTAGTGATAACATATTTTAAGTGTTGAAGTAAAACAGTGGATACTATGAATCTGGTGGGAATTGTGCTACCAATGATAATAACACCTCAACTTCACAGCACCTCATAGTTTCCAGAATGACTTAATATTATTTTACTTAAACTTTATTAAATCTTTGAGTGAGCACTTACTAGCCATGTCACACAGGTAATTACTTAATCTCTCTGTCCCTTAGTTTTCTCTTCTAAAATTATATTAGGTTAATCAAAGATTAAATGAGATAATGCATGAAAAATACTGTGCTCAATAAATGCTAACCATTGCTATTATTATCATTAGTAAGTAGCACAGATATCACCAACTCCATTTTATAGATCATAAAAGAGCCTCAAAAAGTTAAATGTGGCCTCAGAACCTTCATTTCAAATTCTGAAACCATCTCAATTTGTACTATGCCAATTTGACTCTGAACTCTACTTGACTTTAAGACCTAAGTTTGAGGATATGTGGCCCCATTGGAACAGCCTTCATTACAGGATCCTAGGGACAGCAACTTGGTATAGAGCCAATGCATCATGCCAGCAGTGACAGGGTCCTGGAACACCAGGCCTGCTAAAGAGGTCACTCAATATCAAGCGCTTCCCAAAGCCTCCAGAGAACCTGACATTTGGGCTTTCCTTCTTTTTAACTTTCTGTCAGTTTCAAAAGAGACAAGCTTCTAGGGCTGAAATTGATGTGCTTGTGTGACTGTTCCATGCTCCTGAAATTGACAGAGGCTGAAACTGATGAAAGTAACCAATTTGCCAATTTCAGCAAAGGGACCACTTTGAAGGCAGAGATTGACTAAATCTATACCTTTCCACTTGATCAGAAAATTTAATTTTTTCCTCACTTTAAAAAAAGTTTTGTGTTTACTCTCAAAAATTATTTTGGACTGTTCTCTAGAAACAATTTGAATTGGCCTGACAGTTGAAGCAGATGGTCAATTCCATCAAAATTCAATCCAATGTATTGTTTTGCAGAACTTTGTTTTATATTGGATTGACTAGTCAATTTATCCAAAATGGTTTTTTGAAAGTTGCAAATTGTGGAATCTAAATCCTGCTGCTTGTGAGTTTTGATACATTCTATGAAAACCACATAGCTTTGATTTGCCAGTCAAAACCCAGTCAAATCACTCCAAAAATCACTATTGCATTTTTCAAATATTTGATTTTGACAGATATTTTTTATTTTAACTGGCACATCATACTTGTATATATTTATGGGATACACAATCATATTTCAATATATGTATACATTCTAAAATGATCAAATCAGGGTAATTAGCAAATCCACCATCTCAAACATTTACCATTTCTTGTGGTGAGAGCATTCAAAATCCTCTCTTCTAGCTGTGTTAATATATACATTATTGTTAACTGTAGTCACCCTACTATGCAATAGAACAGAGAACTTATTCCTCCAAACTGTAACTTTGTATCTCTTGACCAATCTCTCCTTCTCCCCACCTTGAGAGATTTTTGATTGATTAAATCAAAATGACTTGTAGAGGTTTAAAAACATACTAGGGGAAGCAGGTTCTATTTACCAGTTGTATGACATTGTCCAAGTTACCAGCCTTTGATTCTTAGCCTTTTCCCCTATAAAATGAGAAGGTTGGACTACAGCTGCATTTTCCAAAGTGTAATCTTTAGAAAAGTACTTTCATGAGACATTAATAGGTGTAACAAAAGAAATGAGTAAGTAGCTTTGGCAAACACTAGTCTAATATGTCTGTTGACAGGACTTCCCAGGGTCTGTATTATCTCAATATGTTTCACAGATACGAATCTCAGTCACAAACTCTGATGTATAATACAATTAACTATCTAGATCTTAACCTGCCAAACCGATGATAATCTTCTCTTCAGTAATGTTGGGGTCTTGGTTCTAGAATCTTCACAGATATGGGTAGCCTATCTTGTCCTAAGTCATCAGTCCACCAAGTGTGTTTCTAGAGTAGTCTACATTAGGGATCAGCAAGCTTTTACTGTAAAGGACAAGAGAGAAAATAGTTTAGGCTCTGCAGGCCATTTGGACTGTTGTAACTATCTGCTACTTCTCAGTTCTATCATTGTTTTATAAAAGTAGCCATATACAATATGTACAAAATTTTAAAACCATTTTAAGATGTAAAACTAACCTTAGCTTTTGTCCTATAGAAAAACAGATTCTGGGCTGGATTTGACCTGCAAGCTGCAGTTTACCAGCCCCTGGTCTACATGGTTGGTTCCAAGATGCTCTGTGCCATGCTTGCAAAATTCCACATGGTCTCATCTACCTGAACATACCCACAGCCATTCCTTCTTAGAGGTCCTACCATCACATCATCTCTATTCAGGGAATAGAGGACAGGCTTGTTTTCTTCTAAGACCTCCAGACTTCTGTAAATGTGTTCACTACATTTCACCTCCTTCTCAGGTGTCAATGAATTCACAGGGAAATTAGTCTCCTTTCACATTTTGATAATAACTCCAAACCTTCCTCCCTCTTCGGGTTATGTCTGCTTTCCATCCTTCATAAATCTCCCTGAGACAGTGATAACAGGACCTAATTCCATGGGAGGAATTGGAAGCTACAGGATAGAAAAAAGTAGGTAAGTGTCTTAAAATGCCATCCTTATCGTTATAGTTATGTGTATTATGAATCCTCAAAAGCAATGCGACATTTTCCAAATGGTTTTCACCATGTAACTATTTTTCGGGTAATCTTTTGGAAGAGTTTTCCAATGGTTGCACTTTGGGAAACAATGGCTTACAGGGTATTTAATGTTTCACATAGCCTTACTACTCTCACTAGGACCCAGTGCCCTGCAGGAAGAAAGGATCACAGATTAGATGTGGGCTGATGTTACCTCCAACCTTTTCTTTTCTACAATAACCCAAAATTATCTCATGTAAAATAACTTTTGTATATTTGGGAGTATGTTTTTGGTATAACAAATGTCAAGATGTTCATAGTTATTACTCTCTTATTGCCTCTTACGTGTTATATTATAGCTAGATGGTTGGAGGTATGGATGGTTGGATGATGAATAAATAAGATTTCTCCACTTTAACTCCTTTTGTCTTCAACTTCTTTTGTAAATCACTGCTTGATTTAACACAATTGTCAAATATTTCTTTCTGAAGGAAATTAATTGTCTCCAACTAGATATCCTATATGGTCATTGTGATTTCTTTATAAACCCTTAATCAGCACTCAGAAGAATGCCTTTAAAATGCATGTTCCCTGAACCTTTGGGTTGGAATAAAAGAAACCTAGAAGCAATCTCATTCTTGAGATTACTTCCTTGGTTTCTGAGGCATGATCTATTTTGGTTATCCTATCCTCTCATCCCTATTCTCTCTTCTAGTCATGTCTCCCCTTCCCACCATCTATATATAGAAACAAAGCATCTATGTCTCACTCCCTTATAGAACTCAAAGAGCTCTCTACATCCTACAACTACATCTTTGTGTAGCTGACTCCAAATGTAAATTTATTGTTCTGAACTCCCATCTAGTTTGTTGATTCATTCATTATTCATTCATTAAATATTTATTAAGTACCTACTAAGTGTCTGACTCTATGAGAGATATAGAGTACACAATGTGAGCAAAAAAAGACGTGGTCTTCTACTCCATGAACCTTAATGCCTAATGGAAGAGGTAGATGTTCCACAAGTAAACATAAAAATATAGTTAAATAAAGTTCAGAATAAGTAAGTTCTATGAGTAGAATAACCAACCATCCTTTTTTGCATATTGCTACCCTAGATTTAGTACTGAAAGACCTGCATCCCAGATAACCCCCCAGTCCTGGGCAAACAGGAAGAGTTGATCACTCTAAATGGGTAAAAACTAGGTGTTATGAAAGAGAATAACAAATAGCATATAATTTCACAGCCTAAAAAACCTTTCTAAGGAATTATCATTTAAGCTGAGAACTGAAAGGTAGGAAAAAACAAAACCAAATAAATAAATAAATAGTCATACGAATAAAGAAAGGAAAGGAAAACCCGAGCAAAAGGAATCGTTTGTCAAAAGCTTGGGATATTTAGAAAACTGAAAAAAAAAAATTTTTTTTTTAGTTAAGGCATATTGATCACAGTAGACATCAAGTTGAGATAAAAAGTGAGAGGCCTGAATGACTTACATCACAGTTCCTGCTAAGAAGTATGGGTCATATCTAAATGTAGTAGAAAACCACTGTTTAATTTTAAAAGAAGACTTTCTAAATATTTACCGAGCCCCTGTTTTTGGCCTAGCCCATGGCCACTCATGGATACCCAAAATTATTAATAATTCTTGCTTTAAGACATACACAGTCTATCAGATGAGACCATTCTTGATGTAACCAACTGTAATACTGGGGATTGAATGCTAAAGCAGGATCAACAGTGAGAAAGCAATTCCAAAGTGAAGTAAATGGCTTCACCTATTCGTTCCACCTAAGGAATTTCTCAGGCTCTTCCTCTGAACTTCTGCTTCAAATTCTCCAACAGTCACGTATTTTCGCCATTTGCGTACAATGTTCTCATATGTTTGTCTGCTTAATCTGAGGCCAATGGAGTGGTAACCTGGGTTGATAATCTCTCTAGGGTTAATTTACAATTCTCTCCAGATACAGGCTTTTGGCTGGCTTCTCTTGACCCCACCCACTACATCCAGGACAGTAAAAGATTCCCTTTCTACATACTCCAAGACCTCATTGAGTACTGCAGGCTATGCTCCTCCAGGAAGGGAAAGACAGTCTAAGGCAATAACCCAAGGCATGCATTTTACATCTACAGATGCAGTCACAGCCCATCTACATGTTGATGTTTGAAACTTTAAAGAAAGTCCAGTACCCCTTCATGAAAACCTGTAAGAGATGCTACAGACTTTGATTTCTGGCTCAGGTCTTATTCAGGAATTATGCATTTCATCAGCCTGCATGAACAACTCTGCAAAAGAGAATAGAGTTTTTGACAGACATTTTCATGCCATGGAGTGAATACTCCATCATAATGAGGCAGTGTGTGGTTGTTAACTGCTGTGTTATTAGCACAGGGAAATCAAAATTATTTCTCATCATTTGTGCCATGTGAAAAATACCCTCATTTAAATGTCCCGAGATTGCTCCCAACCAAATCCAAGGATCAAAATTGGTCTACAGATTTGCCTTTGGTTAGTATGATAATGAGACTTCAACTGCACACCAAATAATTGTATTTATTAAAATTTATGATTGTGCATTAGTGAGTTCAGTAGTATTCAGGAGGTCTTGAAACCATAACTTACAGCCTCAACTTCACCTTCTTCTATACATTTTACTTTTAGAAACTGCAATTTAAATGTAGATGGCTAAATAAATTTCGACTCCTGACCTGAAATATTCTCACCAATGTATGCTATGATGAATTGGCACTTCAGAGCTCAGTTTGTTCCCTGGGGATCCTCTGTTTTGTAGCCTGTGAGACAGAATGATAGTCTCTTCTCTACCAATACACATTCTCTGCAGCATTCAAAAAGTAACATCTCACAGCAATGGTGGGCATTTAATCTTGATTCTCTATCACAGCTTGTTTTTAAAGCTCTCGCTTTGTGAAGGCCAGTCTCCCTGAGTTTCGAGTTTCTCAGTCACTTTCCTTTTTTATTTTTAAAGGTGAAACTCAGAATCCCTATGTCCATCACTGCTGAGTGTTGACAAGCCACAAACACTGACACTGACAGTAGTTAAAATACAGCTGGTTTAATGCTGACATATTGCTGTCTTTGAGGGCTGGTTGATATGTGTTCATTTATAATCTAATTGCATGTCCACTTTTAAAAATCAGCTCCCAGTGTGGAATGGATAAAAATACAATTACCAAATGATATGCGTAATCATTCAGTGCTGTTAGTCCTGAAAGGTGATATTGCAGTGACATTGAGAAAATTAGATCTATTCTTCATACAATTATATAGCTACACTTTCACTCTAATGCCATTCTAATTGGGAAGGAGCATTGAAATGTGAAGTTGGGTGCATTTCACTCTCTAATTGTCACTGAGGAACTCATTCTTAAGATAGGTTTCTGGAAAAAGACAGTTCCCAGAAAGCTTTGATAATCCCAAATGTTCATCATTGATTTCCTGGCAGGTAAAGCTTGTTTTCCTCCTATAAAACCTAGATTGCTACTGAAAGCAAGCTCACTAGACATAGATATTTGAGTGAATGCTTCCAATATATTTAATATATTTCTATTTTTGCAAAGAAAATATCCACATGAAAATGCTCCCCTTATTTTTACTTCTGCATGTACTCTCAGAATGTGAATAATTGCTGCTCTATTTTACAGGGTGGTTGGGAGGCTCAAATTTTATAATAAAATGTGTAAGCTATTTTGTAAAAGCAATATATAAACATGAACTATTATCAGTTATTAGTTTGGTGCAAAAGTAATTGCACCAGTTGCAACAGTAATTGCACCTAATTACTATTGTCAGTTATTAATATTATTGCTGTGATGATGATCATGATCATGATGATTGCTCAACAGGTGTGAGGACCTAACTTTATCAATTTATTGGTTTTGTGGTCCATGCCTATGGAAATTTTGAAGTCAAATCAGTATCTCCAGCCTTAAATCAATTGGTTCTCTGTTGTACAAAGCAAGAATGTCTGAATATATGTGTATTAAGAATTCTCCTTCATTTGTTATTTTTGAAATCATACATTTATAGAACCACATTATACCTCATTAATTATTCTACTATTAATTTATATACTCTAAGAAGGCAAGAACTGTGTCTCTTCATAGAAGGCATTGAAAAACATAGCCACAGACTATCTGAACAAATGAATTAGCACCTTTATATCTCTTCATTCTTTATGAGCTTATATTGCTCTATGTCATTGAGCACAGCTATAATAAATGCTTTAAAATCCTTGTCTACAAATCCCAACACATGAGTTATCATCATGGTATATAGGTCTCCATCACTTGTCTTCTTTCTTGAAGATGATTATCTTTTTCAGATTTCTAAATTTTAAATTATATTCTGGCTAACTATGAGAGCTTTTGTGGAGACTCTGGATTATGTTATGTTCTTGCAAAGATTATTGATTGTTTTTGTTGCTTTGGTAACTTGACTTGCCTCAAACTAAAATAAAACTCTCTCTTTGGCAGCAACTCAAATATCACTTCAGTTCTCTTATTGGCAGACTGGCTATTTGCAGTCTTCCCTGTGAATGTATAGTTCAAAAGTCAGTTAGAGATTTCCACAGACTGTACACACAGAATGCGATGCTTACCTTCTCTGGGGCTCTTTTCTTTACCAGGACTTCCCCTATCCTTTGTATGACTGTGGTTGCGCCAATTCTGTCCTTTGGTTCTTTATGCCAGAAATATCAAAGATTTCTATAGAATGTTAGCTGCTCCATGTATGCTGGCTACTCTCAGGCTAAAAGCAACAAAAAATAGGAAACTCATGCTATGTGATTTCCTTCACGCAAATGTTAACATCTCTTCAGAATCTGTCTACTCTTTTTCACTCTAGAGGGTCTTGTATTTTCCAGAATCTAATCTGGGGGAGGGTTTCTTTTGTAATATACATGATAGAAATTAAATTCAAAACAGTAATAATGACTTGTCAAAGTCCACAGAGCTTGCTTTAATACTGTAGTCATAACCATAAAAACAAACATAGCAGCCAGGCACAGTGGCTTACACCTCTAATCCCAGCACTTTGGGAGACCAAGATGGGTGGATTACTTGAGGTCAGGAGTTTGAGACCAGCCTGGCCAACATGGCAAAACCCCATCTCTCCAAAAAAAAAAAAAAAAAAAATACAAAAATTATCCAGACATGATGGCATGCAGCTATAATTTCAGTTACTTGGAAAGCTGAGGCATGAGAATGGCTTGAACCCAGAAGGTGGAGGTTGCAGTGAGCTGAGATCATATCACTGCACTCCAGCCTGGGTGATGAAGTGAGAGACTCTGTCTGAAAAAAAAAAAAGCCATGTATTAATAGATATTATCATTTTTATTCTAATGTAAGATTCCTTTTACCCCAGATTACTATCTTCTCAGTCAATGCAGCTTATTGTGAGTGGCCCCCTCAATTTAAGCATACACAAGGATAAACTTTAAAGATGTTTCAGTAAGATCCAATTGCATGAAAAATGCTTCCTTTTGTTACTGAGGCTTAATTTGAAGTTTATTCAGTGACACAACAGTAATTCCTAAACACCTAACCAACAATTAGTGGCCACCAAGAATGAACATATAGTGATATTAGATATGATAGATCACTATATGTGACCATATAGTGATATTAAACCGAAACAGCAAGCACCAACAGTAAAATAATTTACACCCACTTCTCAATTCTTAAAAAAGTACTGGCCTAGGAAATCCAAAAATCGAGGAATCCCTGCATATCATCTTAGTGAGAAATTTTACAGACTTAATTTCCTTTCTTTATAAATTGAAATGTTAGATTAAATCATCCTCCTGGGCTCTCAAAGCTCAGTGATTTCATTCTATTGTGTTCACAATGACACAGATTACCATTTGGATTGCCCTATGCAGCTTGCAAGTCTAGAAAAGTAAGACAAAGGAAAAAGAGACAACCAAACTCAGTTTGTGAATCCGTTAAAAGGCATTCTTAGCTTTTAGGATAATCATCAAATAATCTTTTCTTAATTTTTCTGTTTTCAAAATGCTATGGGGCTGCTGTGCATATACAATCATAATCATTGTCTTCACTGTTGGTTTTCTAGGAAGAAATTTTCCTGAATTGGTGATTGGTTCATTGCATGGAGGTTTAAATAACTCCAATGTTTTTCATTGGGAGATGGCTTCTTGGCTCTTCCTTTTCTGCTAGTTTCTTGCATTCTCTGAGAATCTGGTCAATAAGTGCATATCAGTTATTGGAATGAAAAAAACTAATGACGTAGGATTTTTTTTTCTCTGTCACTTTGCAAGCCAGGAACCCCCAGCCAGCGACACTCCACCTGGGCCTCACTAGGCCATGCTGGTGTGCCCCAGCTCGCCTGTGTTATAGCTTGTATCTGAATTTGGCAGTTCCTGAGCTCTTATACCACACCCAAGAAGCATGAGGATACGTGGGACACTGAAGGATAAGGAGGGCAGAGAAGAATTTTATTGAATGATGAAAACAGCTTTCAATGGAGACAAGATGTGAGGTTTATCGAAAGTGGGAAAGTTCCCCATGTGGCTGGGTCTGGGGCCTTTTATGGACTCAGAATGAGGAATGTGTGCTGATTAGTTTGTGAATATGCAAAAAAGGTTAAAGCAAAGACACCACTCAAAGGTGGACATGACAGTGTAGAAAACCAATGAGGAAAGGGGAGGTATATGTAAAATAGGTGAAGGGTGAGGATAAATCAGAGGAAAGTGCACTGAATAGGAAGACAAGTTCTCAATCTGGTCCAAGGATTTCACTTGTAGCTTGACTTTCAGGCTTTCAACTGTCTTCAGCTTGGAGGCGGAGTGTTACCAGGGACCCACCCCATCTGCCTAGGCATTTGGCTGCCTCCTGCCAGTTTCACTAAGAGCCATGCTAATAAAAGAATAATACATTTGCTGAATCCTAGGATTAAACTGATCACTCTAATTTATAGCCACGTACTTAGAGGGATATAGTAAAATTTTAGTAAACTTGTAGACAATGGTATCCCTTTGAGAGTCAAATTATAAGTTGAACATTTAGTGGATAAATCAGCCTATTCTCAGAGCAAAACTAGGATATATTCTCTAAAAGATATAATTTTTCAAACAAATCTAGCATTAGAGTAAACACTATTGAAAGCATATTCTTTGCTTGAGATTTTAGATATATTATTCTCAAAATAACCTTTTGAATTAAAGGGTGCTGTAATCTCTGTTTTTCCGATAAAAAACTGAAGCTCAGAGAGGATTTGTAATTTGTCCAAGGTCATTTGTCTGGCAGCATCAAAGTCAGGAATTAAATGTCACTTTGTTTCTACTCCTAAGTTCATTTGCTCTTTTTGGTTGTTACAAGGGCTATCAGAAAGGGGCATTTTTGCCCCCAAAGGAAAGTGACAACAATGAGGCCCGATTTCTATGAATCTAGAAAAGGAAGAGCTACATGGGCTCATGAGAGTTTATCAGGCTTTTTCATGGCCTCAATATCACTCAAGTTTCTTCAGTCTTCTTTGCACTGATCTTTTGCATTCAAACTCTGGACCTCCAAACTATAGGCCAAGCCCTTTTTCACATCATAGGCAAAAGTCATAAAACACTGTGTCCTTGGCATTCTTACTTTGTAGGCACTGGTATTCATCCTGTAACTTCTTCCAGCCTTGGAATCTATTTCCCAGAAGGTTGCTCATCTTATCTGTGGCATCATCTTTTATTGCTTTTTGGAACTGTTGCTAGACTCTGCCCCTTTTGTCTTAACCTGAGCTTCAAGTCACAGTCATTCTTCAGATGACATGCACTTCCAACCACTGGAGAAACAACCCATTCTGACACAAGTGTACCTAGACCAACCCCTGAGACTATACCCACAGCATCTCGTCCATGCCACCGGCCTAATCTTTCTTAAACGTAAATCTTATCTTGACCTCTAGGCCTGTATCCTCATTTGTAAAACAAGAATGGTTAGACTGGATGATGTCTAAGATGACTTCATGCTCTAAAATTGCATAAAATCCTCTCATGTATAAGTGTGCATCTTATTCTAGTATTCTCTAAAGAGTGGGTGAGACACAAGCTATGTTCTTTTAACATGCTTTCTTTGCAGAAAAGTTTTAGAGAAAAAAACACTTTTCACTCAAGGTGTCAGTTATTAAAATCTGTCACAATACAATTTCAATATAGACTATTTAATCACAGAAGTTATTTTAAGTGACCTTGTCATTCCCACTCCATTTGATTTGTTATAATTTACATCCTTTGTACTAGAAAAGAGAAGTGTTTTTCTCTGAAGATGTTTCCTGAGCTTAGTGGACCCATGGGAAATGTAGAATTCCTTGTGAAATGCAAACACTGTTCAATTTTCTTTCCATTTTTAAGGTTACTGTAGTGACAGAATGCCCCAAAATCTTGCTGTTAGGGCATTTTGTTTCAAGGAGTAATGGCTACAGGAAGATATTTTCAGAAGTGATATGAACATGATATCAAAGTTTCCCAGAACCTGTCTGTCCTTCCTTGGGAGTGAAGTTATCCCACATTATCATCTCTCTTCAGCTGAGGATGTTCTCCCAGGAACCATGCATTGTTGGATAGGCTTAAACTTATTCAACTTGGCACAGAGGACAGTTTACCATGAGCTGATTCAGGCATCCCAAGTAAGTATTTTTTAATAATTTATTTCATCCTAATGCCAGGGTTCTTCCTTAATTTATTATATCTGATTCAGTCATAGCATAGAGCAAACATCAACTAGTCAATCTGATTAATAACCCTATGTTTTCATAGTTGACAAACCCAGTCCTCACACATGTGTGTATAACATTAATATATGTCTAGCTTTACTATATATAACATTAATAATATGAAGAATCATTTTCAATCACTTGACATAACCCATTTCCTGAACAGACTCACTGAACATCCCCTCATACAGAATTAAATTTGTGAATATAATTTTTAAGTATCATCATCTCTACCATCTGGATTAGGCATTACAAATTAAATTTTAGAGGATTGTGATGTCAGTATCTAAGAGATAACTTATGAAATTTAAAAATACTATATAAACAAGGGCTGGCTTAAAGAATAGGAAAAAATCAAGTCAGTTTTCAAAACTGTGTTTCCTTCCTCAAAATACCAGATTGCTTGGCTGAATGCAATGTTTATCTTTATTTCATTGGTTTGGTTACTTTTGCCAAACTATTTTTTCTTTCCTATTCTATTTCCTTATCTCATTCTTGTTTCTTAACCCCTCAATGCCCTTTGTCCACCCCTTACTCTGTTGTAATTCTATTTAATTGAACTAAAATACCATCTTCTTTCTCAAGTTTCTCTTGCCAAAAGGTAGAAACTTCCCATGCTGTCATTCTCACTTTTTTGGTATTTACCACTTCCTAGTGGCTTAGCTACTTTTGTCATGTTTTGATATTTTCTCTGTCTAATTAGACTATAAATTCCCCAGACAGTCCCACTTCATATCCCACATAATACAAAGCACAATGGTTGTGTATCTGAGAGGTATCTGGAGAAATTAGCATATGCAAAGAGGTAGATATGGGAACTAGAGGCTTATCCTACATTTTCTTAATGCAATCACATCAACCAATTGTATCCGGTGCTGAACTCTAGGGTCTTAAAAATAATGAAGAGGCCTATTATTTAGGTCCATTGAGTAAAGACAAACTTCTAGACCCAAATGAGAATATTCATACTGCTCACATTAAATCTTTTATGGGTCCCTTTATCTTGCCCAACCTTATTTAACCTGATGCCATCAAAAGTGGAATCTCGCTTAGCATTAGTTTATTTAATCTAACGCACATTCATATCAAGAAGGGGTCAACTGTGATGAGAAATAATCTTGCTAGCATTAGTAATTAAAACATTACTATGGTCAGGGTTTCAGGGTTTTCAGATTAACGTAACATAGTTAACTTTGCAGAGTTTACTCTGGTGCACACTTACAAACAAACTTGGCTTTTTTTCCCCTTCTTTTCTCATTTCCTAAAGCATAGTAACCTCAAATAAGACTTCACGAAATTTCCTAAAGAAATTTCTGAGCACATAGTATGTGCTCAGTAATATGCAGTTATTAATTAATTTACACTATTTTTCTTGTTATTTGTTACATATGCATTCAATAATTCCTATACTAGTCACTTGTTGCAAATGAGGGGAGTGGCCAAGATGGCCGACTAGAAGTAGCTAATGTGTGTAGCTCTCATGGAAAGAGACGAGTAAATACACCTTCAACGGAAACATCCATTGAGACTCGTGCTGGGGCTAATCAAGGAAACAGCGTGACCCATGGAGAACAGAGAAAAGCAAGACAAGACAGTGGCTGACCTAGGGGTGACATGGAGCCAAGGGAAGCTCCCCCCAACCCAGGGAAGTGGTGAGTGAATGTGTGACCCTAGGATCCCAGGCTTCCTCCACGGATCTTTGCAATCCTTAGGTCAGGGGATCCCTTTGTGAACCCACTCCACAAGGGCCTTGAGTCTGACATACAGAGCTGCATGGAGTCTCAGCAGAGCAGCAGCTCAGGTATGTGCAGAAACCCAAGAGTTCTAGATTCAGAAACCTAGGAGTTCTAGTTCCAGGCATCCTGGCAAAACTACCTGCAACTACAGCAAGGCAGGAGGTTAGATCCTGGTACATACCCCTAGGAAATAGGCTGAATCCAGAGGGTTGAGCAGCAAAGATCTGCAGGCACCACTTCCATGGCACCTCACAGGATAAGACCACTGGCTTGGAATTCCAGCTAGCAAACCAGTGTTGTGCCTCTCTGGGATGGAGCGCCCAGTGGGAGGGATGAGTTGCCATCTCTGCTGTTTGTACAACTTAGCCATTACAGCCTTGGGCTTCAGAGAGTCCAAACCAACCAGGGGTGAAAGGAATCTCCCAGCACAGCACAGCTGCTCTATAGCAGTCTGTTCTACATGGTCAGACTGCTTCTTTAAGTAGGCCCTTAATCCTATTCCTCCTCACAGGGAAGGACCTCCAAACTGGGGCATCCAGCTACCCCTAGCAGTGTTCTCCAGCCAACAGGGATCTGAATTCCTCCTTGGACAGAACTCCCAGAGGGAGGGGAAGGCTGTTTGGGCGACTTAGCCATTTCAGCCTTCAGGCTTCAGAGTGTCCAAGGCAACTGTGGGCTGAAGCAGACCCCCAGCACAGCACAGCTGCAAAAATTTGGCCAGGCTACTTTTTTAAGCCAGTCCCCAATCCCATTCCTCCTCACTGAGTGAGACCTCCCAACTAGGGTCTCCAGCCACCTCCTACAGGTACAGAAAATTGAGATGGGACTTCTACGTAACTATTTTATGAGGCAAGCAGCATCCTGATACCAAAACCTGGCAGATAGGTATCTATCTGAAAAGAAAACTTCAGGTAAATATTCTTGATGAGCATCAGTACAAAAATCCTCAACAACATTCTGGCAAACCAAATTCAGCAGCACATCAAAAAGATTATGCACCACAATCTAGTAGGCTCTCTTCCTGGGATGCAAGGCTGGTTCAACACACACAAGTCAATAATGTGATTCATCACATAAGCAGAACTAAAGACAAAAGCCATATGATTATCTCAATAGATGCAGAGAAGGCTTTTGATAAAATTCAACGTCCATTTATGGTAAAACTCTCAATAAACTAGGTATTGAAGGAGCATATCTCAAAATAATAAGAGTCACATATGACAAATGCACAGCCACTCTCATACTGAATGGGCAAACGCTGGAAGCATTCCCTTTGAAAACAGGTACAGGACAAGGTTGTCCTCTCTCACCACTCCTATTCAACACAGTATTGGAAGTTCTGGCCAGGGCGATCAGGCAAGATAAAGAAATAAAGGTCATCCAAATAGGAAGAGAGAAAGATAAACTATCCATCCCTGTTTGTAGATGGCATGATCCTGTGTCTAGAAAACCCCATCATTACAGCCCAAAAGCTTCTTCTTCTTTTTTTTTTTTTTTTTTTTTTTTTGGAGATGGAGTCTCACTCTGTTGCCCAGACTGTAGTGCAATGGAGTGATCTTGGCTCACCACAACCTCTTCCTCCTGGATTCAAGTGATTCTCCTGCCTCAGCCTCCTGAAAGCTTCTTAAGGAGATAAACAACTTCAACAATGTCTCAGGATACAAAATCAATGTGCAAAAATCACTAGCATTTGGCCAGGCATGGTGCTCACGCCTGTAATCCCAGCACTTTGGGAGGCCGAGGTGGGTGGATCACCTGAGGTCGGGAGTTCAAGATTAGCCTGGTCAACATGGCAAAACCCTGTCTCCACTAAAAATACAAAAAATTAGCCAGACATGGTGATAAAGAAAATGTAAACTGATGAAGAAAATGTGGTACATATATACCATGGAATATTATGCAGCCATAACAAAAGAATGAGATCATGTCCTTTGCTGGGACAGGGATGGAGCTGGAAGTCATTATCTTCAGCAAGCTAAGATGGGCAAAAAATCAAATACTGCATGTTCTCACTTATAAGTGGAGTAAATGATGAGAACAAATGGACACACAGAGGGCAACAATACACTGGGGTCTACATGAGGTTGGAGGATGGGAGGAGGGAGAATATCAAGAATAATAATTAATGAGTACAAGGCTTAATACATGGGTGATAAATAATCTGTACCACAAAAGTTTTTCTATGTAACAGACACAGATTTACCTATGTAACAAACCTGTGCACATACCCCTGAACTAAAAATAAAAGTTAAAAAAAATAGAATGGATTCCTGACTTTGAAAAGATTATAGTCTAAAAAAGAGGAAAATGATTACTTAAGTAATAGCAATTCAAACTTCTAATAACAAGTCTTTAAAAAGACAAAACACATCTATTTTTTTCTTTAAACCTTTATCAAGATTTCACATAAAACTGCATTAAATTTATAATTTGATAAGTTTTGATATATATTTATGAATCCATGAAACTATCTCCATAATCAAGATAACACACTCATATTCCCAAAAGTTTCCACCTGTTTCTTTGTAAGCCTTTCCTCCCACCCTTTCAAACCCCATTTATCCTACAGGCAACCAATGATCTGATTTCTAATGCTACAGATTACTATTTTCTAAAATGTTATATAAATGCAATTATGAAGTAGGTATTCTAGCATCTTTCTGTCAGCATAATGATTTTTTGGATTTATTCATGTTGTAGCATATGGAGTTTATTTTTATTAATAAGCAATATTTCTTGTATGGGTACTCTTGAATTTATTTACTTGTGTGAATAAGTAAATTTGTGTGAAGTTTTTAGCTATTACAAATAAAACAACTAATATTTATGAACTCATTTTTTGTACAGAAACATGTTTTCATGTGTTTTGGATAACTACTTAGAAATACAATGGCTAGGTTATATGATTCACTTTTAAGAACTCCCAAACTTTTTCAAAGTGGTTGTACCATTTCACAAACCCACCAGCAGTATATGAGAGTTGTAGTTGATCTAGCTGGTCCGTGTTTCTAATTTTAGCCATTCTGGTAGGAGTATACTAGTAGCTTCTTTTATTTTGCATTTCTCTAATGAATAATAATGCCAAGCAAATTTACATGTGCTTATTGGCCATCTGTACATCTTTTTTGGCGAAGTGTCTGAGCAAATCTTTTGCCAATCTTAAAATTGGCTTATTGTTTGTGTTCTTATGAGCTATAAAAGTTCTTCATATATTCTAGATATAGATCCTTGTCTGGATATACATTTTGCAAATGTTTTTCCAGTCTGTGAAATGCTTTTTAATTTCTTGTCAGTGTCATTATGTGTCTATAGCTGAACACTTTATTCTTTTCCAATGAACTATCATCTGTTTTTACATTAGGGTCTGGATCACTGTAGCTTTTTTTTTTTTTTTTTTTTTTTTGAGACAGAGTCTCACTCTGTCATCCAGGCTGGAGTGCAGTGGCACAGTCTTGGCTCACTGCAAGCTCCACCTCCTCGGTTCACGCCATTCTCCTGCCTCAGCCTCCCGAGTAGCTGGGACTACAGGCACCTGCCACCATATCCGCCTAATTTTTTGTATTTTTCACCATAGTTTTATAATAAATCTTGAAATCATGAAGTATAAGTCCCCCAGATTTGGTCTTATCTTCCAGTTATTTTGGCTACTTTAGCAGTTTCTTTTGATGCACATTTTAGAATTTCTGAATTTCAACCAAAGAAAAAGCCTGAATGAATTTTTATTGCAATTGCATTGAATAGACAGACATATTTTTAGGTTGGGCTTTCTGGTTTTTTGTTGTTGTTGTTTTCTTAGTGTTGAGGTCTAAGAGTTATTTGTATACTTTGGATACAAGCTCCGTATCAGTTATGTGGTGTAAAACATTTTCTGTTAGTGTATGTCTTGCTTTTTGATTCTCTTAACAGCCACTTTTGCAGAATAGAATTTTTGAAAGTTTTGATAAAGTATAATTTATCCTTTTTTTTCCATGGATCATGCTTTTGGTGTTATATCTTTAAAAAAAAAATGCTTTGCCAAACTCAAGGTCATGTAGATTTTCTCCCATGTTTTCTCCTAAAAGTCTGTTTGTTTGGTGGTTGTTTTGAAACAGGGTCTCACTCTGTCACCTATGCTGGAGTACAGTGGTGCCATGATAGCTCACTGCAACCTCAAACTCCTTGGCTCAAGCAATCTTCCCACCTTAGCCTCACAAGTAATTGGGACTATGGATGTGGGCCACCACATCTGGCTATTATTTTGTATTTTTTGTGGAGACAGAGTCTCCATATGTTGCTCAGGCTGGTCTCAAGTTCCTGGTCTCAAGTCATCCTCTCATCTTGACCTCTCAAAGTATTGGGATTGCAGGCATGAGCCACTGCATCTGCCCTCTAAAAGTTTTACAGTACTGCATTTTGTATTTAGATTACTGATCATATTTTGAGTTATTTTATGAAACATTTAAGTCTGTTGAATTTTTTTTTATTGCATTTGGACATCCAATTGTTTAACAGCGTTTGTTGAAAAATGAACTGCCTTTGTTCCTTTGTCAAATATCCATTGTATTTGTATGGGTCTGTTTCTGGGCACTCTATCAAATTCCATTGATCTATGGTCTATTTTTTGACAATACCTCTGTTTGATAACTGTACGACTTTATAGTAAAATGTGAAGTGTCAGTCCTCCAACTTTGAAATTGACTCTAAATTTCAATTTCACAATATCCATAAAATAGGATTTTGCCAGGATTCTGATTGGTATTACCATGATCAATTCCTATTAATGTAAGGGGTTGCCTTAATTGATTTTTAAATATAATACTAGTTTTGCATAACTGGAATAAATCCCACTTGGTGCTGGTAAATAACTGTACATTGTTGGATTTGGTTTGCTGAGGATTTTTCCATCTGTGATCATGAGAGAAACTGGTCTGTAGTTTTCTTTTTTTGTAATGTCTCTATCTGGTTTTGGTTTTACGGTAATACTTGTCTTATAGCAATGAGGTAAGAGATGCTCCTTCTGCTTCTATTTTCTTGAGGAGATTGAAGAGAATTCATGTCAATTCTTCCTTAAACTTTTGGTAAAATTCACCAGTGAAACCATCTGGGCCTGGTGTTTTCTTTCTTGAATTATTGTTCCATTTCTTTAACAGACACAGACTTATTCAGATTCTATAATTCTCTCTGTGGGATTTGGGGCAGTGTCTTTTAAGGAATTGGAATATTCTATTCATCACATTTGTGGGCATGGAGTTTTTCATAATAACGCTTTATCATCCTTTTGATGTCTATGGGATCAACAGGAATGACCCCTTTTTCTTTCTAATATTAGTAATTTGTATGTTCCCTCTTTCTGTTTGTGTTTGTTTTGGTTTGGTGGTTAATCTGGCTAGAATTCAACCAAGTTTTTTTTTTTCTTTTTCTTTTTTTTTTTTTTTTTGAGACCGTGTCTTGTTCTGTCACCCAGGCTGGATTGCAGTGGCACCATCTCGGCTCACTGCAAGCTCTGCCTCCCGGGTTCACACCATTCTCCTGCCTCAGCCTCCCGAGTAGCTGGAACTACATGTGTATGCCACCGTACCTGGCTAATTTTTTTGTATTTTTAGTAGAGACAAGGTTTCACCGTGTTAGCCAGGATGTTCTCGATCTCCTGACCTCGTGATCCGCTGCCTGCCTTGGCCTCCTAAAGTGCTGGGATTACAGGCATGAGCCACCACGCCCAGCCCAAGTTTATTTACCTTTTTAAAGAACCAACATTTGGTTTTATTGATTTACTCCAATATTTTGTTTTTAATTTCACTGATTTCTGCTCTAATTACTATAAATTCTTTTCTTCTGTTTCTTTTAGGCCTAAATTTCTTTTCTTTCTCTGGTCTCCTCAAGTAAAAGACATGATCTATAAATCATTTAAATAGGGTTGTAAAAGTCTGCAAGTAAAATAGTGGATTTGTCTATTTCTCTGCATTCTATGCACTTTTGCTTCACATATTTTGATTCATTGTTATTTGGCACAAACACATTAAGGGTTGTTATGTCTCCTTAGATAATTGACTCCTTTATATTATCCTATGTTACCCTTTTTATTCTTGATAAATTTTTTTTTTTCTGAAGTCTGCTTTGTCTGAAATTAATATAGCTACTCCAGCCTTCTTCTGATTAGTGCTAGCAGGATATATCTTTCTCCATCCCTTTACTTTTAATGTATCTCTGTATTTATATTCAAATCACATTATAGGCAACATATAGTTGGATTTAATTTTTAGATCCACTCTGACAATTTCTATTTTGCAACGTATTTAGACCTCCACATTTACAGTTATTATTTTTTAGAGTTGGTTTATCTACCATATTTGTAACTGATTTCTATTTATTATATTTTTGTTTCTTTTTTCTCCTCCTTTTTGTCCGCCTTTTCTGTTTTATAACTGATCATATTACATGAGTCCATTTTCTCTCCTCTGTTAGCATATAAAATACAAACATATACACACACACACACACACACACCATTTGTGATTGCCATGGAGTTTGCTATATACATATACAAAGCATTTAAGTTCACTTTCAAGTAACATTACAGAGCTTCACACAAAGGACGGAAGGAAGGAGTTGGGAATACACTGTTGTAAGGTAACTGCACTTCTAATAGTACATTCCCAAATCCTTCCCTCCATCGTTTACTGTTATATAAATGAGTCAAAAATAATGTCTCTGTATTGCTCCCCAGATTGCTTCTTTCTTCCCTGCATGCTGACACCCATTCACTGAAAGGCCCACCAGGGCCAAACACAACTTTTTACATATCCAGTTCTTTTTAAAATAACTCAAACAAGCAGACTTTTAGTCATTGAGAGACTGCTTGCATTGCATATCCAATGAAACCTCACCTCACATTTGCTGGCCACTGACAAAAGCAAGCCTGTGGTTATAAGACCGCAAGCTGCGAGGCACTTTGGAGTTTTCTGACCTAGAGGATCCCTTCCTTGTTGCTGTGCCACATCACCTGGATCATAAGTTTTCTCTCCATTTTCCCTCTCCTCAAAATGTTTCCTTGTTCTTCTCCCCTTCTGAGTAGCCATCCCCATGCTGTAAACTCTGCACAGATTCCTGCTGTAAAAGGTCTCCCCAGCAAGCAACTCCATTAAAGCTTGTGTGTACTATTGTCCTCATGGTAATATAGGTTTTCTAGATCATTCCCCACGTTAGTTGAATCCCTTATATTTTGCATTGCTGTCATTCATTCCACTTATCCATATTCTATAATCACCTAATATATTGTTACTATTATTACTTTGAACAGTTATGTATTAGATCAATTAAGAATTTTAAAAAGAAAAAATTTTATTTTACCTTTATTCGTTCTTAGATGTTCTTTTATGTAAATTTCTTTCTAATCTATATCGTTTCCCTTCTCTCTGAAGAACTTTTAATATTTCTTATAGAAAAGTTCTGTTGACAATGAATTTCCTCAGCTTTTTGTTCATCTGATAAAGATTTTATTTCTCCTTCACTTTTGAAAGATAATTTTGTTGAATATGGAATTCTATATTGATATGTCTCTCTTTCGGTAATTTAAACATTTTACTCTCTTCTCTTTTTTCTTGCATGATTTCTGAAAAGAAGTCTGATATAATTCTTTTTTTTCTTTTTGAGATGGAGTTTTGCTCTTGTTGCCCAGGCTGCAGTGCAATGGCACAATCTTGGCTCACTGCAACCTCTGCCTCCCAGGTTCAAGTGATTCTCCTGCCTCAGCCTCCCGAGTAGCTGGGATTAGAGGCATGCATCACCATGCCTGGCTAATTTTGTATTTTTAGTAGAGACGGGGTTTCTCTATGTTGGTCAGGCTGGTCTCGAGTGTTGGTCACTCAGCTCACAGGCTCGAGTGTTGGTCACTCGGCCTCCCAGAGTGCTGGGATTACAGGCGTGAGCCACCGCGCCCGGCCTATAATTCTTACCTTTCTTCTTCTATAGTTAAGGTGCATATCTGCCTGCTTTTAAGATTTTCTTGTTTCTTTAGTTTTCTACATTTTAATACAATAGACTTAGGTGTAAAATTGGGAGGTTTTATCCTGGTTTGTGCTTTCTAAGCTTAAGTCTCTACTGACATATCTTCAAGCTCACTTCTTTCTTTGGCCAGGTACAGTTTACTGATAATCCCACCAAAATATGGCTATTACAGTGCTTTTCTTAAATTTCTAACATTTTCTTTTGATTTTTTCTTAGTATTTTTAGCTCTCTCTTTACATTACTCATCTGTTCTCACATGTTCTCTATTTTACCATTATAGTTCTGAACATATCAATCAGAGTTATTTTAAATTCTGTCTGTTATCCTTCTTAGTCTTTTGGCTAAGATCAAGTGAAATTCTGTCTGATAATTCCAAAATCCTTGCCATATCTGAGTCTGGATGTGATGCTTGTCTCTTCATATTATGTTTTGCTTGCTTTTAGCACACTTCATAATTTTTCAGTTGAAAACCATTTAGTATGTATCATGTAATATGATCCGAGGTAAATAGGCCTTTAGTGACAGGTCTTATGCTTATCTGGCTAGGAGACAGGCCTTGTTTAATGTTTGCTATAGTTGCAGATGCCAGAGCCTTCAATTTCCTCTTGTGTTCTTGTACACTGGCTCCTATTCTGTCTGTGGGTTTCCCTAAAAATGCTCTTAAATACAAGTCTGAGCCTTGCAGTTCTTTCAGTGTCATCCATTGTTATTTTATTTTATTTTAATTAATTCATTTATTTATTTAGAAAAGGAGTTTCACTCTTGTTGCCCGGGCTGGAGTGAAATGGCATGATCTTGGTTCACTGCAACCTCCAACGCCCGGGCTCCAGCAGTTCTCGTGCCTCAGCTTCCCGAGTGCTGGGATTACAAGTGTGAGCTACCACACCCGGTTCATCCATTGTTATTTTATATGGGAGACTTGTTGTGATGGTAAGGTATGGAGAAGGGGAAGCAGTCTGTCCTCCTATGATTAAGTCTCAGTCTTTAAGTGGGACTGTGTCACTAGTGTGATCTTCACAAGTGTTCCTCAGCTTCCCCCCTCCTCCCTTAGACATGAGAGAAACACTTACAGAAGGCTGAAGTTGTGTAATTTCTATTCCTCCACCTCAGATAATGTTCTGGTAAAGTCTTTTCTCTTGCTGAGCAGACCTTTATACTAAAGTATTATGGCCGTATTTCAAAAGTTTTGCTTCTTTCCTCCCCTGCCAGAAACATGAAGGTTTTTCGTGACTCTTCATCATGAGTACCTCCAAGTAAAATCCACAAAAATGCAGGCTTCCCAGATGTTTCTCACTCTCAGACTAGACCATATTCAGCCTCTAGGGATTCATCAAAGTTAGTATTTTTAGTGTTCCTATCAGTTTAGGGCTCCAGTAGCTTCTGTTCCATTGAGGCTGTGACTCCTGTGTTTACCTGTATTCACCTCCAGAGTCCTGGTAGCAGGCAGTTTGCCTTGAGGCCTCAATTATCTCATGGGTCCAAGAAAATTCATTGATTTTCAGTTTGTTCAGCTTTTTCCTGTTGACAGGTCAGGAATAAAAGTTTCCAACCTCTTTATTTGTCAAAACTGAAAACAAAAGTCCCCTTAATTTGTTTTTGAATGTTAAAACAACCTTGCATTTCAGGGATAAAGCCCATTTATTTATGATGCAGTATCATTTTTATATACTGCAGGATTGGATTTGTGAATAATTTTTTCATTTTTGTTCATAACAGAGACTAGTTCGTAGTTTCCTTTTCTTGTAATGTTTCCTCTTGTCTTGATATCATGGTAATATTGGCTTCACAGAATCAGTTGAAAAGTATGATCACTTCAATTTTCTGAAGAGTTTATAGGGAATCAGTACTATTTCCTCCTGAAATGTTTTATAGAATTCACCAATGAAGCCATCTCAGTCTGGAGTTTTCTTTGTAGGAAGTGCTTAGCTATAAATTCAATTACTTTCATACATATAAGGCTATCCAAGTAATCTATTTCTTCATGAATATGCTTTGATAGTGTGTATCTTTCAGTAAAGTCCATTTCATTAAAGTTGTTGAACTTATTGGCATGAAGTTGTTCACAATCATTCATTATTGTTATGGAATCTTTACAAATATTAGCCTTTATTTTTTCATACTGGTAAATGTGTTGCCTCTCTCCCTTCTCTGTCTCTCTCTCTCTCATTTGTTTCTTGATATGCCTGGCTGGAGATTTATCGTTATATTGAAATTCACAAAGACCCAGCTTTTGGTTTCATTGATTTTTATCTACTATTTTTTTTGCTTACTTTTTCTCTTTGATTTCTACTCTTTTATTATTTCTTTCTTTTGCATACATTGAGTTTAATTTTCTCTCTCTCTTTTTTTTTTTCTATTATTAGGTGGAAGCAGGAGCCATTGATTTGAGACCTTGCTCCTTTTCTATACAGGTGGTTAGTGCTATAAACTTCTGTTTTACTTTGGGTGTCTTGTAAACATTTTAGTATAATATGTTGTCATTTTCTTTCATTCAAAATACTTTGTAAGTCCTCTTTTAAGTAGGAGATATTTACAAGTATTTAATATCATTTCCAAATAGCTTATATCACACAAACCTCTTTGATACTGATTTCTAATTTAATTCCTTTGTAGTCAGAGAAAAGAGTTTGATTTGAATTATTTAAATTTATTGAGACTTGTTTTATGACCCAGAACAAGGTTTATCTAGGTAAATTTTTAAAGTACACTGGAAAAAAATGTAAAGAAATAATTATTTGGCTGTCTTTTGCGGAATGTTCTATAATTTTTAATATGTCTAATTGCTTGATGGTATTGTTTAAGTCTTCTATATCCTTAATAATTTTCTGCCTACTTGTTCTATCAATCATTGAAAGATGAGTGTTGTAATATGTTACTGTAATTGTGAATTTGCCTGCTTCTCCTTGTCAGGCTATCCAATTTTGTTTCACACATTTTCAAGCTTTATTATTAGGTGCACATACATTTAGAATTACTATGTCTACTTGATGAATTGAACCCATTGTCTATGAAAATTCCCTCTTTATCCTCAGTAATATTGTTTTCTCTGAAATCTATTTTGCCTAGTATTAATATAGCCACCCAAGATTCCTTTTTATTAAAGTTAGCATGACCTATATTTATCAATCTTTTTTCTTTTAACCCATTTCTGTTTTAATACTTAAAGTTAGCTTCTTTTTTTGAGATGGAGTTTCACTCTTGTTGCCCAAACTGAAGTGCAATGGCACTATCTTGGCTCACTGCAACCTCCGCCTCCCAGGTTCAAGCGATTCTCCTGCCTCAGCCTCCCAAGTAGCTGGGATTACAGGCACGCACCACCACACCCGGCTAATTTTTTGTATTTTTTTTAGTAGAAACAGGGTTTCACTGTTAGCCAGGCTGGTCTCAAACTCCTGACCTCAGGTGATCTGCCCACCTTGGCCTCCCAAAGTGCTGGGATTATGGGTGTGAGCCACCGCGCCCAGCCTAAAGTTAGCTTCTTACTGGTAACACGTATTTGGGTCTTTTTTGTTCAACCTAAAAATCCTTACCTTTTGCTTGGGTTGGGTTGCTTAGGCAATTTATTTAATGTGATTATTGTGATGATGGTGTTTAAATCTACCATCTTGCTATGTTGTTGTTTTTTTTTTCCATTTGATATTTATTTCCCTTTTTTCTTGCCTCTTTTTTGTCTCTGCCTTTTTGGTTTAAGAGCTATAACTGTACTTTTGGTTTTTGTTTGAGTCATTGCTTTAAGGTTTGTAATATACAATTTTAACTTATTATAGTCTATTCTCAAGTAATATACCACTTTGCATATAGCAGTATACTTTCATTTCTCCCTTCCTAGAATGTTGGCTATTGTGGTGTCAAAAAAACAAAATTTCAAAAATTGATTTTTGAAGATCTAATTGACGTTTATTCACTATTCATGAACCAGGCAGCATCCACTCTATAAACAGACATAAGCACCAATGGGAATGGCAGAAAAGTAGATCTTTGTAAGCGACCTTGATCAGGAACAAGGAAACAATATAGTAGAAAAAGCAGATTGGTTAACATTAAGTTATTTCAGATTACTTTCCTAGTGTGAGTTAAGGCAGGGGGGTTCCTAATCATGCTGGTTCAGGTTGCCTGGGGCCCTTTTGGTTGGTTGCATCAATCTTTTGCTTTTAGAAAACTGACCTGTTTTAAGTTCAATTTGGTTATGTGGTGCCTAGCACCAGTGACTCCATTCTGGTTTGGTCTTGTCTGTTGGAGCTTGGTGTAGGAGCTCAATCCAAAACAATGGCCTCCCACAAATTTTATTTGTAGTTGAAATACATTTTATTTTTAGATATATTACAAGCACCACAATACAATCCTATTGGTTTGCTTTAGTCAACTACTTAATAAAGATGTTTTAAAATAAATTTTAAAATTTTGTATTTACTCACATATTTAGCATTTCTAGTGCTGTTCATTTTTTTTTTTTCCTTTTTTTTTTT
>NW_016805531.1:3209080-3218713 GCF_001698545.2 Rhinopithecus bieti
TAGCAAGCTCAGCCTTGGTTAAAAGAGAATCTTAATAACTCTTAGATGATTTCTAATTATCTTTTCTAAATTGCAGTTGGCAGAGCCAACCATTGGCAAAGCTGTGAAATATGCAAAGTCTTTCCTGTGTCCAGTATTCCACCCCTTGCTCTTCGCCTTCCTTGGCGACGAACCCTCCCTCTTAAGCTTTGGGCTTAACTACTCGCTATGCCCCCATCCCTATAAAACAGGAAAGCGCTGATATCATTAATTCACACTGGAAGTTCATTTCTTAATGTAAATCCAGATTCCATTTGATATCATTTTCCTTCCACCTGGAGAACTTCACTATTTCTTATAGTGCATACTGACTGGGGATAAATTCTTATAGTTTTTTTTAATGGATGTAAACCTTTTATCTTCCTATCTCAAACATACTTTTGCTAGTCATAGAATTCTAAGATAATCATTGCCTCCTCCCAATACTTTAAAAACTTTGATCATTTGTCCCCTGGTTTGCTTTGTTTCTAAGAAGCCTCTCTTCATTTTCACCTGTATTCTTTTATACCCACCGTGCCTTTCTTATCTGGCTGCTTTTAAGATTTTCTCTTTATTTTATTTTAAACAATTTGATCATGATGTGTCTTCATGTCATTTTTTTCAAGGGTCTTGTCCTTGGAATTTGTTGAACTTCTTGGATCTGTAGACTTACAGTTTTCATCAAATTTGGAAAATTGCAGATTATTACTTCTACTAATTTTTTTCTTTGTCTTCTCTTTTGGGATTTCAATTATACATAGAGTAAGCTGTCTGAAGTTATCCCACCACTCACCAGCATGCCATTCTGTCTCTCTTTCATTTTTGATACATTCTATCATTATGTTTTCAAGATCACTAACCTAACCTTCTGCAGTGGGTAATCTGATAATCTCAGTATCTTATTTCTAGAAATTGTATTTAGATCTTTTTAAAAACATTTATATCTCTGCTTAATATGCTAAACCTTTATCCTCTTGACCATTTAAATGCCTTTACTACTAATTCTATTATGTGTGTCATTTCTGGGTCTGTTTTATTAATTTTTTCTTCATTATGAATTGTAATTTCTTATTTGTATTCCCGTTAATTTTTAATTAAATGACACACATTATGAATTTTACTTTTTGAGTACTGTATCTTTTAATTCCTATAAATATTCTTAAACTTTATTACGGGATACAGTTAAATTACTTGGAATTATTTATTTTCCTTTCCAATCTTGCCTTTTAAGCTTTGTTTTGCTGTAACTAGAGCTTAAATACTGTGTTCAATGCCTCGAGAATTATGAGATTTTTCTTTCTGACTATGAGGCATGTGAAATATTCCTGACCTTATGCAAGCTGCAAGGATTTTTTCCTTCTGCTTGTCTGATACAGCTTTGTTCTTGGCCTCAAGTAGTTCCCTCACATACATGTGATGAGCACTACTCAACTAATGACTGAACAGGTGCCCTCTGCAGACTGATGGAACTCTTTCCATGTATCTATTTTCTCTTCCTTACCCTGTCTTTTTAAAGTATAACTACTTTGGCCTCCTAGGAATCCCAGCTTCATTTTCTTATTCAGGAACACTATTGGGTTCTGTGTATATTTTTCTTAACTTGCAGCCTGGAAACTCTCTCCAAGAAGTAAGTCAAGGATAATTTTAGGACTGAAACTATTTGTTTCTGCTCTCAGTAGCCATTATCCTGGCTGCTTAACATCCAATGGGTAAATGTGGTCCCTTTTATTCCACTTTTGCCCAACACATTTCTCTATCTCTTTATTCATAAAGTAAGGGTCAGGCTGTTATAAAATCTATCTCATTTTTTAATGTTCTACAGCCTGGTAATGGATACATCAGAACTTGGCTTGGAGAGATATTTTCCCATCTCACCTTCTTTAGAATCCTACCACTACTCTCTGACATGGACAATTAATCTATTCCCCATCTCATTTAAATAACCAGCCAAAAGCAGTTCTGAGATAAGAACTGCCTCATAGCCCTGCCGTACTACCTCTACTTTTCTCCCAACATTCTAACATTCCAACAAGAGACTGTCCATGGGGTCCTCTCGTATAAGAATTCTAGCACTTTCTCCTCCACCTTGTGTGGGAAACCTTCCTTAGTCCTGGGTAAGCCACCTGGATGATGTGTGATTTCTTTTTAAAGATGTAAACCAATTAGTTCAACCATTGTGAAAAGCAGTATTATGATTCCTCAAAGAGCTAAAAGCAGAGCTGTCACTCGACCCAGCAATCCCATTACTGAGTATCTACCCAGAAAAATATAAATCATTATACCATAAAGACAGATGCGCACAGTATGCATTGCAGCACTATTCACAATAGCAAAGACATGGAATCAACCTGCATGGCCATCAGCGACAGAATGGATAAAGAAAATGTGGTACATATACACCACAGAATACTATAGAGCCATAAAAGAGAACAAGATGATGTCTTTTGCAGGAATCTGAATGGAGCCGGAGGCTATTATCCTTAGCAAACTAACACAGGAACAGAAAACCAAATGCTGCATGTTCTCACTTATAAGTGGGGGCAAAATGATTAGAACTTACAAACTCAAAGAAGGAAACAACAGACACTGGGGTCTACTTGATGGGGGAGGGTGGGAGGAGGGAGAGGAGCAGAAAAGATAACTATTTGGTACTGGGCTTAATACTGGAGTGATGAAATAATCTGTAAAACCCCCGTGACACAAGTTTACCTATGTAACAAACCTTCACGTGTACCCTCTAATCTAAAAGTTAAAAAATAAACAAATAAAGTTGTACAGCCAGTGCCAGTAGATTATCCATTGATCTTGGGTGTAGAGCGTTACCAAGGGAAATGTAATCTGTTAACATCTCTCTTACATGAGCTGCTTGGAAAACAGTGAAGTGAATGTAAAGAGATTTTTTGCAATTGTGTGAATAGCCTTATTTGATCTATGTAGTGATGTGATTAACAAGTGCTGCTTTACGACTAGGTGGCTACTTTCGTTTTCCTTAGCATTCATTAACATAAAGAGAGGCTAAAACCTAAAGGACAGCATGTCTTTTCACTTCAAGAATGACGTCCAAACAAAATACATAGATTTTACCCTTGAGTCTTATTTCATGTGATATCATGAAAAAATTAACACCCAGACTTAGAAAAATGTTGTAAACAAAGGAGCTATCTTTTAATTTTCTATTTTAAAAGAAGATAAATACGGAAGAAATTAGAGAAAAGATTAAGGATGAGCAAGTTTCACTCTAGAGGAGTCATAAGCCTCACAGGTTGTCATTATGCAGGGTTTCAGAACATTTTGGGGTCCAGGTAATCATGTCATTGCTAGATTTGTACAGTCCACAATTTTCCCAAAAGAGAATGCTTGTCTCCTCATTTGCTTCAACTATTTTCAAATAGGCATATCCTCAGTGCTAATAAAGATACATTTCCGATTTTAGAAGTTCCTATTTGGATTTGAACCTGGATCCTACTGTCCAAGTTTCACCTACACTTAACACTTTGCTTTCTAGGAGAGAAAATGCTATCTGATTTCATGACTTAACTATATGCTCTTTGGAAACAGCTACCTTTCCTCATCTACATCTTTCTGCTTGCAGTGCCTACCAAGTCCTTTGCACATAGCTGAATTATTAGTATCCAGATGATTTTATTATGTCAAGTTGGAAATTACTTGACTTTAGTTTCAATTTCTGCTCGTTTTTAAATATATGTGTTTGTGTTTTAATAGCAAAGTAGCATGTCTGTGTGTGTGTATATATATATGTGTGTACTCGATAAACAGATGAAGAGTGTGTCATATATCTTCAATTTGATCCTATAGATTCACTTTCTACCCATCTCCAAAATGTTCTCCACCTGGTAACTGCCTGTTTGGGTTACATTACCAGGTTCCTCCTACGCCCCTCTGACTTCTATGTGGGTTTGTCTAATGGGGCACATCAGCAGGAGATAGGAGAAAGGTTCCAGGCACCCACATGTGGAAAACTGAGGTAAAAATTGTGTATGTGAGGGAGGAGAGTACGTCCTATGGGTGCTATGAGGAAGAAGAAAACCCTTTACAGATATTCTCTAAAATGCCCTACTTCACTAGGTATTACCGCAATATGTTGTGAAAATTTCAAAGCTAGTAACAGAGAGACTGTCTGCCTGAAGCCTGCATCAGGATACATGTAAGACAGACCAGTCAAGCAAGGGAAAAGTGACAATTTTCCATCTATTCTGGGTATCCCACCGTGATGAGCTTAAGTTCCAGGAAGGAAACTGAAGGAGACTCTTTTACGAAGTTTTGTTGGAGGGGTTTAATAAACTTGTTAAAGAAGCACTATCCAACATTAAATATACTATCCAAAGACTTTCTCAAAACTAATCTGTGTCATAATTGCATACTGTGGAAACATTTATTTTCATTGTCAATCAATTAAAAAATTTATTTCTTAGGTTACCTTTAGAGATCTCAAAATAAAAAGATTCTTGTGAACCCAGCAGAGTATATGTAACAACATGGAACAATAACATTAAGAAAACAACTCAGAAAAAAAGCTGCATGAAAACTAACCTAAATTAATTCAAGTATTCTCTAAGACATATAAAAATATGGGAGAGGAGCAGGGGTAATCAGAAACAGAAGTTTTGTGATGATGGTAACAAGGAGCACAGGCGAAGCTCTTATGACTTGGTGGAGGACCCTTAATCCCTGAGATCCATGAGTCTGGATTAGGGGCAAAGGACTGGCCTAGAGATGCCCTGCATCATTTCTTGCTGTGGAAAACCAGAGAAAATCTGGATACCAGATACAAGTATCTGGAGAACCACCTCATCAGGAAAAAGACACACACACACGGGAGGAAACAGCCATAGACAATTGTAACTGGGCATTCCCCATGGCTCTCATTTTAGACAGGACCAATTATGACAATCTAGTTTACTCTCTAATAGCAGTGATGAATGCCAACTTGAAATAGTTGTTAATGGCTACCTGGAAGAGGAACTTGATATCAGAAAGCCTGTCCAGGCCAGTGGGAAGAGTGTCATTCTGGATTAGGGACACCTGCCAAGAATAAAAAGCAGGTCTTTGGTGGTGTTTTCCCTTGATAAACATGATATAGTATTTCAATATATTAACTGCCAGGGAAAGGGGAAGGATTTCATTTAAATGTGTGGATATGTCATCACTTTGCTCTTGAAATGCATTCAGATAAGGTAGAGTTTTTGATAAACCTCTCCAAGCAGTGGCTCTTCTACTGCAGTCCCTGTCCCACCAGGAGCTCTCTCTGTGCCCACCTAGTAGGCATCTTCGCTCTTACATATTGTTCCTTTCCCAGACTTGTGGTTTTATTTGACACCTAAATGGAATGAAAGAGGTAAAAGGAAGAGAAGGTGACTGCGAGGATGAGAAAGGAAGAAAGAAGGTGTGCAATACACATGTATATAAGATAAATGCATTCACATAATATCTCATTTTATTATTTCCACTGTATTTATGCAGTATTATAGTGTTTTTCAAAAATGACAAAATTAAATATCAGATAACTTATCATTCCCAAGATCAACAGGTTGACAAATGAGAACTCAGGGACTAGAACTCATTTGTTGTGTTATTTTCCTCTATGATTCCACAGCCAACATTTTTTCTCCTTTATTATATTGCCACATTTTTTACATTCAATATGACCTCCTCCTCTTTCTTTTTCACTCCTCATTTCACCCAAGCTCCACTTTTGCAAATTAAGGTGATGTGAGAAAATGTTGGGCAAGCTTCAGATTGGAAGTAACACTGATACGGTTTGGCCCTGTGCCCCCAGCCAAATCTCATCTTGAATTATACTTCTGTAATTCCCATGTGTTGTGGGAGGGACCCAGTGGGAGATAATTGAATCCTGGGGGCAGTTACCCGCATACTGTTCTCATGGTAGTGAATAAATCTCACAAAATCTGATGGTTTTATAAGGGGTTTCCACTTTTGCTTCTCTCTCATTTTCTCTTGCGTCTGCTATGTAAGAAGTGCTGTTTGCCTTCTGCCATGATTGTGAGGCCTCCCCAGCATGTGGAACTGTGAATCCATTAAACCTATTTTTCTTCCCAGTCTCAGGTAGGTCTTTATCAGCAGCATGAAAATAGACTAATACAAAGACTTAGCTTGTAATTCAAGGGTGTACTATCTTAGTCCTTTATCCTTTCACCCTGATGGGAACCATTAATGTTCAGATTCCATACAAGCATGTCTGAAGTATTGCAAAGCAGTATGAACAGACATTACATTGACATCCAACCAGATTCAATAATTAATAAAAATGGGGGCTCTATTAATAAAGGCAGAACATTTAAAATGGGAAAAAGAGTAAGTTCTACCTTCTTCCCTACAGGTCTGGCCCGGCCTGAAAATGATGTTGTGTTAAGAATCTCTCTTTAAGATGAAAACAGACAAATTAGCATCTAGTGAAAAATGACCAGGTGAGTTAAGACTTGGAAGCCATGTTATATATGAGAAAAATAATATTATAATAATAATATACAGCCTGGGGATTTTTAAGCTATAAGAGAGATGTCATGAAAATTAAAAATAAGTATCTTAAAGTATGTAAAAGGGACTAATGTGGGGGGAGAGGGAATCGACTTGTTATATTAAACCAAAGGGTATACCATGAAATAATGGGGTGAGGACACAAACATACTAAGGTGTCTGAGAAATTTAGGATCCTTCCTTAAGTAGAGAGCTCCCTGTCCCCACAGACGGTCAAGTAGAGACAGAACTAACATTCAACCATTCTATTGCAGAAGGGAATTTAAGCATCAGAAGGTAGTTGCACTAGATAACCTGTAGATGTTTCTTTCAACACTGAGCTTCTCGGGCTCTTTACGGTCCTTACTACCTTTATGATATGTTGTTGCAGGAATTCTTCCCAGCATAGGGTTGGAAAAATCACTTATTTATATCCACTGCCAATTACTTAGGAGCATCCTGCACACAGTACTTGCCCAATAATTGTTTTGTTTTTTTTTTTTTAAGTCAAAATGCTAAAGTTCCCTGCATGAGGTGCAAATGTTCTATATAGAATACAGTACATAAACTTTGAGGGGAAAAAATCACTTAGTTACATGGCAGCAGAATGAGCTCTCCAATGGGACTCTCTCCAGCTGAGTTGTGACCACCTGCCAGTCATAGGTGATAATGTGCTATTATTCACAAAAAGACCACAAACCTAGTGAGTTTCTCAGCATGCCAAGAACCTGGTAAATTAGTTCTGAATATTGAGGACTTGCATTTCCTTCATTTGCCTATCACTTAAACCTTCTTCTGTCACACTGTAAAACTAGGAGAAAAAATACACTTTCTCCAGTATCTCAGTTCCCACTGGGCTGAGATCAGAGAGAAAAGTGAATAGCAAGGTGAGGGGAAATGATGCTTAAGACAGAAATCTGAATGTAGCAGGAGAAGGAAAAACCAGTTCATCCCAATTTAAACATTTCTTTAACGTATAATTTCCTTCTTTTTACTTGCAGGCAGTTTTCTGAAGGTGCATATTTAGCTTCCAGGGTAAATGTAAAGCTTGAAGCTGCAGTTCTGCACTGAAGCTACTGTTATTGTGGCATAAATTAAATAAGGGAAAATGGAGATTGATTTGTTTTTCTCCTGGAATAAGACCCCAGTGCTCCTCCAAGGTTGTGTAAAAGGCTGAGGAATCTGCAGTACAAATACTTTAATTAGCTGACAGCATGTGGGACGAATTACATTTCATTTGTTTAAGATGCTTGTATAATAAAGGATTTGTTCCATTTTTTACACTGTAATGGATGGATAGAGGAGGGGGATATCTTAGAAATTTGTTCATTTAAAGCAGTAATTGCAATATTGTACTGTAAAGTGGAATATGACATGAAGAATGCGTAGAGAAAGGGTGTAGGAGCCTTCAGATTCTGCGGATTCTCTGTACCTTTGCCCTTCTGCCTGGTTATGAAGCTCACATCTCACCATCTAACAGCTCGAGAACTTCTGGCCCCACCTTTGGCCCTCGCCATCTTTTGCCGGCAAGAATGTAACAGCCTCTTAATTGGTCTCTCTGCCTTAGGTTTTATGTTTCTATGTCCATCATCCTTCCTTCAGTCTATAGGCAGAGTGTTCCATCAATAATGATAATAAGACTGGGCTCTTCCCTATTTAAAAACTATTCAGTACTACCCTATATGATAAACTCCAGGATCTTTCATGTGGACTTGAAATGCCCCATCTGGATCTCCAGCCTCAGCCCACGTCACTCCTTTTCTTGCACATTAGGCGTCATTGGCACCTAACTACCGGAAATCAGATGAAATCATATTCTTTTTCTCTGAATTTGTCATGCCATCCAACCTCCCTCCATGTGCCCTCCTGCCTCCTGTGTGGACAAGCTGCACTTCAACAATGCCTCCATATGACCCTGTAAGTACTCTACCAAAGTATTTCTACCATGGCATGAAAAGTGTACATTCATGTGTTCACTCCCCATTAGATGGTGAGTTCCTTGAGGACAGCTTTCAATATATAATCATCCTCATGTTCCTAGTCGGTAGTACAGGACAGAACAGGTGTTTATTAAATGCTTATTCAATGAGTACATGAAAATATATTCTTTCTATTACTTCAACAGGATTACAGTAAAAGTAATGTTTTACCAAATACTCAAGTGAGGCAGGTGTCAACAAGTCACATAATAAAATGTGGCAAATGTTTGCAAGATAAAATGCCACTAAGAATTAAATTGCTGAGTAAGAGACTTGGGTACTAATTATCCAATATAATCACATGTGCTTAACATTTCACTTAATTGTAGCTATCATCCAAAATGCTTCTTTGCCCTACCTAGATGCTGGTTTAGAGAAACTGGCCATTTATCTATGAATATTCGAGGAGAAGGAAGGTGCCTTGCACTACCAGATCTGACTCCAGCTCCTAGCCTCACAAACACCATCAGGCTAGACACAGCCTGGAGATCATGTCAAAACGGAGATTCTGAGTCCATAGTTCTGGTGCATTATTTGGGACTTTGTGAATCAAGCAAACTCCCTGGTAATGCTGATGTTGATGCTGCTGGTCCTCGGATTTTACTTGCAGTGGCAAGGATTGCAAGCACTTTAACTTCATGCAGTGTTAAGTTGGCTTTCAGGGAACTGAACACCGAAGTATCTATTGCTGTGCATATAACTATACTGAAAGTTTCTTTCATCCTATGTGAGCATCTAAGTGGATTTAAGTTAATTTGTGAACTCATTATTTGATGATCAAGTGTTTTTTAATGATTAAACTAAATTCTAAATATTTCAGGCAGGGTTTTTTTCCTCATAAAAATTTGGAAATTTTCATTTTGTTATTTTATTTTTATTGTTTTATGTTACATTATTTTGTATTGTCATTTTGGCACCAAGCCAAGCTTCCTGACCTGTGAGCCACAGAAGAGGCCTCCCTAGACTTAAAATTTTGTCATGTAGACCAACCACCAAAACCAGTCCTGGCAATGTTTTGAGAAAAGTCACATTCAATATAGAAACATAAGAGGAAATGACCAAAAAATAATAATATGCAAGACAATTAAAAAATTCAAAAAGATTTTTTAAAAACTTTGAAAAACCTAAACCAGATATAGAT
>NW_016805531.1:3218984-3224106 GCF_001698545.2 Rhinopithecus bieti
CCAGATATAGATCAATCAAAAGAAAAAAAATTACTGAAAAAGTCTAAGAAGCAAGTAAAATCAAAATGTTGTTTAGAAGGTCGGTGCTTGAAGAGAAAAAAATACTCAAAATTAAATATGTGAGGACAGAGGCCCCCCAAAAATCAAAACAAATTGAGTAAGCTAACCTTCAACTTTCTTGTTTTAACTTTTATTTTATGTTCAGGGGTACATGTGCATGTTTGTTACATAGGTAAACTTGTGTTATAGGGGTTTGTTGTACAGATTATTTCATCATCCAGGTATTAAACCATTAGTTATTTTTCTGATCTTCTCCCTCCTCCCACCTTCCACTCTCCAGTAGGCCCCAATTTCTGTATTTCCCCTCTCTGTGTCCATGTGTTCTCATCATTTAGCTTCCACTTGTGAGAACATGCAGTATTTGGTTTTCTGTTCCTGCAATAGTTCACTTATGATAATGGCCTCCAGCTCCACACACATTCCTGAAAAGGAAATGATCTCTTTCTTTTTTATGGCTGCATAATATTCCATGGTGTATATGTACCACATTTTCTTTATCCAGTTTACCACTGATGGGCATTTAGGTTGCTTCTATGTCTTTGCTGTAATGTAATGTAATGAATAGTGCTGTAATGAACATACACGTGCCTGTGTCTTTATAATAGAACAATTTATATTCTGTTGGGTATACACTTAGTAATGGGATTGCTGGGTCAAATGGCAGTTCTGTTTTTAGGTCTTTGAGGAAAGGCCACCCTGTTTTCCACAATGGTTGAACTCATTTACACTCCCACCAATAGTGTATAAGAATTCCTTTTTCTCCACCGCCTTGCCAACACTTTTTTTTTTTTTTTTTTTTTTTTTTTTTTGACTGTTTAACAGCCATTTGATTAGGGTGAGATGGTATCTCATTGCAGTTGTGATTTGCATTTCTCTAATGAACAGTGATGTTAAGTTTTTTTCATGATTGTTGGCTGCATAAATCTTTTTTTTTTCTTTTGAAAAGTGTTTATCTCCTTTGCCTACTTTTTTGGTAACCCTCAACTTTCATAGATTTTAGAAACATAGAAAATATTCCTGCACAATAGAAAAATAATCACAGTGGCTGCACATGTTGCATGACTATCATCAGGCACAGAAGCTTTTTAAAGTACATTATGTATCTTATCTTACTTAGTTCTCTTGACAACCTCATGGGGTAGGTACTATTACTAAGGCCAGGTGACTAGAAAGAAATAAAATTAAAATGCTATTCAAGTTTTTAAAACCTCAAAGGAGTAAGAATCACGTTTTTCTTTAAATGGTCCTTTCTGGAATTCTGTAATGAAAATAAGAATCATTCATTTTAATAACATTTATTGAGCCAATAACCAGAAAGCACATTAATAAGGATATTACATGTATTATTTAATTTTCATAGCAAACCTATGAGTTACACATTACTATTATTTTTATTTTACTGATGAGGGAACTCAGGTTTAGAGAGGTCGAGTACCTGTCCACTCAAACAGTAAGACACAGAACCAAGACTCAACGTCCTCCTTATGTCAGTTAGGTTGTTTACAGTTTTATAATATATTTTTAAAGGCTATATTCTTTAAAAAATAGTGTACATCCTTTAAAAATTCGTGCATATCCTGGTGTGCATAAGTTTCCTTAGGTAAATAGCGATAAGAGGTACTGACAGAGCAGAGGAAATACCCATGTTCAACTTCACTATGAAATGCCAATCTGCATTCCACAGAAGTGTTACAATTTATACCCTCATCAAAAGTAAACGCGAGTTTCTGTGGCTCCACATTCTTGCCAGCACCTCATACATTCTAATAGTTTAATTTTCTCTAATTTTGTAGTTTTAATTTTCTTTCCCCTGGTTAATGAGATTTAATATCTTTCAAATATTAATAGAACATTTTTGTTTTGTCATCTTTGAGGTTTGTGCTCATTGATTTTTTTTTCATTTTCTATTGGGTTTTTTTTTTTTTTTTTGAGTGACAGAAGTATCTAGATACACTACACACTAATCCTTTGTTGTTTACATGTATTGCAAATATCTCCTCCAAGTTTGTAGCATTTTTTATTCACTCTGTTTATGGTATCTTTTAGGAAAGAGAAATCATTGGCTATTTTCCTTTATGCTTTGTGCTTTTTGTATCTATTTAAAGAAATATTTCTCTACTAAAAGGTCCATCAGTCACAAGGTTTTCTTCTAAACATATTATAATTTTCCCTTTTATCTTCCTGAATTTGGTTTGCTTGTGGATGTGAAGTAGAGATCTGTGATATATATTTTCAGAGCCCCATCCATGCTCCTTAGGCCCTCCCAAATCTCTCCCAGAGCTCACCCAGGGCTTTAGGGAAGAAGAGTTCTACTTTTGGTTTTCTACCTTAGGCATTTGATTGAGGGTATTCTCTGGCTACTGAAGCAGGCTTGGCCCATACACAGAACTGTCTAAAAAAGGACCAAAATCCCAAGAGCAACTTGAGCCTAAGAAAGAAAAGTATCCCAACTTCTTCATATGTATAAAGTTCCCCACAATCACAACCTCCTTCACCACAATGATAACCAACTTTTAACATGCATTTCTTCACCCCTGAATGAGACGATTGGAAGGTACTTTCTACAGTGTCTCTGAGATTCACAGTAGACTTGTGCCCTTGTTCCCAGTGATAGCCAACTTATTAACATACATTTTATTATCTTTCCCTC
Source organism: Rhinopithecus bieti (assembly GCF_001698545.2). Classification (NCBI taxonomy): domain Eukaryota; kingdom Metazoa; phylum Chordata; class Mammalia; order Primates; family Cercopithecidae; genus Rhinopithecus; species Rhinopithecus bieti. The sequence continues at coordinate 3,221,695 of NW_016805531.1, forward strand.
CTCTAATTTATTTCCTCACTCACTGACTTGCTTCCTGAGATCACCTCCCAAATAAATACTTTTATCTGAATCCTTGGTTCAATTTCAGTTATTGCAGTAACCCAAAATGTTCTAGAAAGCAAACCTTCAGGATGAGATACTATAACTAGGTTACTTACCAGTCAGATGGCAAAGGGTTTCCAATGCTATAATAAATGGGATGGTAATGAACACTTTTATTCTTTAGTATCACTTTACTGAGAATCTCACCTATGGTGGACTGGGAGGAAGCACAGGTAAAAGAGGAAACACTAACATATACATATTTCCATATATATACACTATGTATACAAAATATATATATGCAGTCTACAGAAGTTCTACAATTTACACACACACACGTGTGTATGTGTATTGTGAGGATAGAAAGGTTGGCTGGGTTTTTTCAACTATATTGGAAGGATGATAAAAAACAGGCTCATGTCTCCCAAATATTAGCTTAAGGCCTGCTATGAAAGCAGAAGGCCTCTATTGTGTCTTTAAAGAGACTCTTATCTCCAGCAGCCAGAAGGCAGAATATGCTCAAAATTGGGATTAATATTTGATTGTAAGGATGGTAGGAGTTAAGAAAAAGCTGAATTAATAGGCATTGCAAGTCTTCTATGTCAAAAATAGAGTCCTGATAAGGCGAGTCTCAGAGGGAGGTATCTGAGCTCTCAGACTGCTGTGAGCGCTGTGGGCCAGCAGAAGACACCTCTTCCTTGCTAGAGAAGAGCAGATTCCGTACCTTGAAAACCACAGAAAGCTGATGATTCACAAGATGAGTCTGTTCTCCTCAATGCAAACAATTAAATAAAATTCAGTGATATAGTAAATTCAATGTCTCACCTTGTTGATTATATCTAGGTTCCTGGAGCCAGTCCAGATACACTGCTACACTTGGAAACAATGCTTCCACATCAGTAGCTCACAAAGTGTGGTCTACAAATCCCTACAGATCTTACAAACCTTTCTGGGAGTCCACAAGGTCAAATGATTTTCAAACTAAGACGCTATTTGCCTATTCAGTGCTTCGGTGACATTTCCACTGAGAGTACCAAAGCAATGGTGTATTCAATTTCTGGTGCCTTAGCAAAAAAGTTAAAGCAATGGCACCACACTGTACTAATAGTCTTCACTGCCAATTTTTAAAGTCAGTTTTTCTAGGGCTTTACTTGATGAAGCAGTCAAAATCATTATTAATTTTAAAATTGATCCTTGGGAACATGTCTTTTTAATATTCAATGTGACAAAATAAGAAGTATGCATAGAGCTTTGACTGCATACCAAAGTATAAGCATTATATCAAGGGAAAGCACTTCTGAAATTATTTCAAAATTATTTCCATAAAGGGGCTGAATAAGCCCCTTTAATGGAACAACGTTTTGTCTTGAAATAACAACTGACAGGCATAGAGTGGTTATTCAGGCTTGGTTATTTGGCAGTCATTTTCCCAAAAATGAATGAATAAGCCTGTCAAGTCAAAGAAAACAACTGATAAATTGTTACCAATGATGAAATTGGAGTATTCAAGTAAAAATTAGAACCGTGGCAAGTTTCTATGTTACTCCTTGAATTTGACCCACTTCCCAGTACTTAAAGACTTTTTAATGAGACTGGTGATTTTATTAAATAATGTGACTTTTAAAATATTGCATAATGGAATACATCAACATTTCGAAGATCTGTATAACTCAGTGAGCTAATATTTTCCAAATGATCAATGTGTGATGTTACAAGACCATGCATAGCTAAAGAATTTATTTAAGGTGCAAGATAGCCCAGTGAATTTTAATCCAGCAGAAGATGAAAAGTTCATGGAAATTATTTCAGATGCCATATCACAGCTGTACTTTAAGAAACTACTACTTGCCAAGCTTTTGTGTAGTATTGAAGAATATTCACAACTATCTGAAAAGGCTATTACAGCATTCTTCCCTTTTCCAACTACATATTTTGTGAAGCTTGATTTTCTACATACACATCAGCCAAAACAGCATTTAAGTACAGACTGAATCCAAAAACAGAAAACTCTATCTTCTGTTGCGTTTCATATCAAAAGACTTGCAAAATGTAAATGAATGCCACTATTCTCACTTCTATTTTATACTTTAAAAAATTCATAAAAATATATTAGATGTATTAACCTGTAATTTTGTTATTTTAAAATGAATTAACACAAATATATTTTAACATTTCTCCGTTTAATTTCTAATACAATAAAGTTTCTCAGTTTAATTTCTCAGTAAAATTTCTCAGTTTAATTTCTAATATAGTCAGGGGGGTGACGAGGGGAGGGAAGACCATCAGGACAAATAGCTAATGCATGTGGGGCTTAAAACCTAGGTGACAGGTTGACAGGTGCAGCAAACCACCATGGCACACGTATACCTA
>NW_016805531.1:3227261-3253496 GCF_001698545.2 Rhinopithecus bieti
AAATAAATTTTTTAATTTATAAAATATATTAGATATGTTAACCTGTAATTGACTTATTTTGTCATTTTAAAATGAATTACGACAAACGTATTTTAATATTTTGTTTAATTTCCAATGTGGTAAATACTGGTAGGCATAACCCACATAGGCAAAACTATTCAGAGTTCTCAGACATTGTGAGAGTGCAAATGGGTCTCAAGACCAAATCGTTTTGAGAACTATTAGCCTATAGTAAATAAAGTGTAGGCGCTGAAATTTCCTTGTCAGTATACAAAAGAAGGAGTTAGAAAAACTCAGAGAGGAGGTATCCTTACTAAAATGGATTTGTCATATAAAATCCATTTCAGAAAAATCACCAATTCACTATGTGTCCTGGGAGGGAGCAGAGGACACTAGAATGTATTAAAGCAATAAAAAAATGCGCAAGTTGGGGAGGCACAGTCTGTTCCCTGTGGGCTTGAATGAATGACAGAAGACACTATTATAAACTAGGCTCCCTAGTATCAATATGGACAGAATCCCAGAACAGCAAAGTCCAAATTATGATACATAACAGTCAGAGGAAAGGTGGAGACGATTATGCTAATGGACAGCAAGAGAGAATGGCAACCATGGCTCCTAACCCATTGAGATCTTCACTATGGCTGAAATACCATGGTATTCACAGGAGTGAAACCGATGGAAAACAATTAGAATATTGCTTGACTTATGTAATTTTTTGAAATGCTTTGAGATGGAAAGCAGAAGGCTGATGTCAATTGATGCAATGTAAAAATCACAAGCTCTGTTTCCGGACTTGAGCTAGTTCTCAGACGCAGAGTCCGTCAATTGAAGCGGAGGTCAGACACTCTTAAGAAAGGACCCTGCATCCCCACAGTAGTAGGTACAAAATATTCCCCCAATCCTTACCCAAAAGGACTTACATGCATTTACACAGGTAACACTGGGAAAAAAAGGAATGCACAGATCTTTGGAGAGCTATTGAATACAGGGTTTGAGGTGACAGCAATACCAGGAATCCAAAAATGCCAGCATTCTCTGTAATTAGACAGGGGCCAAATGGAGAATGTGATAAATGGAGTCCTGGACCAAATATATATAAATCTACCACACACTGGGTCCAACTGGTCTGCAGATCACTCTTTGTTCACTTCCCCAGTGCCTGGATGAGATAAATACATTTAGGAGCTAATAGAACCCTCAACTGATTTTCCAACCTGTGGAGTAACAGCCCTTTAACAGAAAAGGCCAAACTGAAGCAATGGAAACTGCATTACCCTAGTCAAGATACTCAGTTGTAAGCAATATCATAACCCAGCTAGGATTTCACAAAATAGTGCAACCTTTGAAGATTCGAAGAAGGTAGGGATGATAGTCTTCAACATATATCCCCATTTAATTCACTAGTATGGCCCTGCAAAAAACAGATGGATATGGCAGATGGTGATAGACTACAGTCAACTTAACAAATGGTAACCCCAATCATACGTGCTGTGCTAAAGATAGTATCTTTACTAGAGTAGATAAACACAGCCTCTGGTTTCTGGAAGCAATTAATTTCCTCAATGTGTTCTTTTTGATATCCATCAGGACGGAGAATCAAAAAGTTTGTATATACCCTGCAGAGGCCCTGGTTCCCGCAGGTGTAACATTTCTATCAGAGTTATAGTGAGTATTCAAGTAAACTTAAAACTATGACTGCCATCTGATCGTTGTGGACTTCTTGTGTCATTGAACCAACAGGTAAAAGAAAAAGCAGTTATTATACTGTATATAGTAACCTAGCCAGTAAATATGAAGTAAATATAAGAAGCAAGGATTTCTACTTTATATTAGACACAAAGAGAAATATGTCAAAAACTCTGAGGATTCTCTGGTGTGTCTCTTGGTTCTTACATGCCTGGTGATAGTAGTAAATGAGAAACTGTAGAAAATGAGACTGACAAGGGCGAGGTAACTAGAGGTCAGACCTTGAAGGGATGAAGATCTCTTCGTCTCTACCTGACAACCAATGTGCAAAAGCGGAAATATTAGATGAGAATAAGGGAGAGGAGATAATGAATATTAATTTCATTCTCACAATTGACTCCATGAAAGTAACCACATCTTATCTCACTGCATTCCTGGGGACTTTTTTCTAAGATTGTAAAAAACCAACACCAAGAAGAAACAAAGATAGAACATAGTGGATTTAAAGTGAGGCACAAAGGGAACTGAGTATTAAAATGATGCATTGCAGTGCTATAGGAGCCCTGCTCATACCCATTTTTCCTACCCAAAAGGTCCCATGCAGCTATATTGAACAATTTCTGTATACACCAACAATGGCATACCTCAAGTGTCTGCATCTCTATGTCTGAGATTTTTCTCTGACCGTGGAAACATATTCAGCCTGTGCACGCAAGCAGGACAGAAATTTCAGAGAGGTCGTGAATTACCTGATGTAGTTCTAAAGATGATCACAAATTCTTTAATACTCCTATCATCAAGAGGTAGAGTCTATTCCCTTGCCCCTTGTATCTGAACTGGCTTTGATGACGTATTTGAAGTGGAAGTGACACTGCATGACTTCTGAGGCTAGGTCAGCAGTGCCTAGGCAGAGTCCACCTTTTTGCTCGAGGTTAGACTTCCAGGATAGGAGGATGCTCAAGTCATATGGAAAGATGACAAATGGATGTTCTGGTTGCCAGTTTCCACTGACCCCAACCTCTGGTTCACCCTCAATCAAGTGGCAAGTATGATGAAAGAAGCCTCCAGGTGATTCTGACTCCTTTTTCTCAAGTCACCCTCAGTCATTTGAGTCCTCTTAGTTAAGTCTCCAAACACTGTGAAGCAGAGACAAGCTATCCCCACTATGCCCTGTCCAAATTCCTGCTGATAGAGCCCATGAGTCTAATAAAGTGAGCTTTTTATTTAATGCTACTAAATCTTAGGGTAGTTTGTTTCAAGCCACCAATAACCAGAGTCTACCCCTAGGAATAACATTCAACTCAGGAAGGATTGGAGTTGGTCATTTAATATCTCGGCTTCTTTATCCTTTACATTTTGACATGTGTTCTATAAAATGTCTCTGGGGCCTATCAGAAGGATTCAGTCCCCATTGCTTATAGAAGCAAATGACTCATAAACACACCCTTCATTTGCTTTCCTCTGTTCCCTGTCCTACTTTCCCAATCTCTGAGTCTGCTTCCTCAGATTCATCTCTCAGATAAATAACTTGCACCCAAATCCTTGTCTCCAGGTCTGCTTTTGCATAAACCAAAACTACGAGTGGATCCAATTTTTTCTTGTTGTTTTCCGGCTGTGCTTCTAAATGGACAATAAATGTACCCTGTGCCATTTGTTAAAAACTCATCATCTCCCTTCTGACCAGTAGTATCACTTCTGTTCCCAAATCAACCACCTCTCTATAATTAAGTCTCCTTCTGTGATATCTATTTTATTCCACTGATCTATCTGTCACTGCACCAATATTAAACTTCCCTATCTGTTAGGGTCAGTCTTCTCATCTCTCCTCTTATTCAAGAGAATAAGCAAATATTCATATTTACATATAAATTTTACAGTAAGTTAGTCAAGTTATACAAAAATACATATTGGGGTATCTATTGGGATGGTATTGGGAGGGAGTTTTTTAAAAATGTTAAAACCATCACATTGTGCTTTGCCAATCCATGGACATAATATACCTCATATTCACATTTTCTAAAATGTCAAGAAAGATTTACAGTTTTTTTCATAAAATCTTAGAGGTTATTTTAGGTTTATTCTGAGTACACTGAATGAGTTGGTGCTTCTTTCAAATGATATATTTTAAAGATTTTCATTTTCTATTTTTGTTTTTGATATAGAAATATAACTTATTTTTGCATNATCTATTGGGATGGTATTGGGAGGGAGTTTTTTAAAAATGTTAAAACCATCACATTGTGCTTTGCCAATCCATGGACATAATATACCTCATATTCACATTTTCTAAAATGTCAAGAAAGATTTACAGTTTTTTTCATAAAATCTTAGAGGTTATTTTTAGGTTTATTCTGAGTACACTGAATGAGTTGGTGCTTCTTTCAAATGATATATTTTAAAGATTTTCATTTTCTATTTTTGTTTTTGATATAGAAATATAACTTATTTTTGCATAACAAACATTTGAAAACAATCTTGCTTTCTTCTCTCATTGGTAGCTTCTTTCAGACTTTCTAAGTACAGAATCATATCATTTGTGTGTTAATCAAGATCTCAGCAGGAAGTAAATGGCACCCTAAGACAGGGTAATTGAGGAGAACTTTTTAAAAAGTTTACAAAGTGGGGCAAGGCTTAAGAAAATCAAAAATTTATAATGCAAAAAGCAGAGTTAGTAACCTAGGGACCTGGGTAGGTGGTTGATTTGGGAATAGAAATTGTACCACTGGTCACCAGACCCGAAGGGGCAAAGAAGGGGACTAGTTACCTAAATTTCAGAAAACAACTATGGGGAGGGCCACCTGGCAGGATTCATGGCCTTTGTTAGAGGGACAAGGGGAGGAAACCAGGAAAACACATACCCCTACCTTCTCTCCCCACTAACCTTCTAATATCATACTGGCATGTCATTTTGGCTAAATTCAAATAAATGTCAGTAAATAAACACATAGATACAATTCATTCAGACCAGTCTTCTGAAGCACAAGTAAAACAGAGTGGGTGGAATGAGGATGCAAAGGGGAAAATGGAAGGTAATCAGCACAATTTGCAAAGATTGACAATTTTATTTCTCCTCTCCCAGTCCTTGTCCTTCAGATGCAAATTGTTAGTTAATATGCCTATTATGATTTTTAGCTTTATTGAGGAATAATTAACCAATACAAATTGTGTATACACATAGTATGCGACATGATGATTTAATATATACATACACACTGTGAAATAATTATTCCAATCATTAACACATCTGTCACCACCCTTAGTTATCATCGTGCATGTCTGTGTATGTGTTGAGGGGGTGGTAAAGACACTTAAGATCTAGTGTCTTGGCAAATTTCAAATATATGTACAGTATTATTCACTATAGTCACCATGCTGTACATGAGATCTCCAGAACTCATTCATTATCTAACTGAAAATTTATACCCTTTGAGCAATATCTCCCATACTCTCCCACCCCTACTTCCTGGCAGCTATCATTCTATTCTGTTTCTATGAGTTTTTTTTAGATTCCACATATGAATGACATCATACACTATTTGTCTTTCTGTGTCTGGCTTGTTTCACCTAGCCTAATATCCTTCAGGTCCATTCATGTTGTTGCAAATGGCAAGATTTACTTCTTTTTAGGGCTGAATAATATTTGTATGTTTGTGTGTGTATCACACTTTCTCTATCCATTCATCCATCTATGGACACGTAGGTTATTTCCATTTCTTGGCTATTGTGAATAATGTTATAATGAAAAAGAGGAACAGGATATCTCTGAGATGCTGATTTCATTTCCATCATATAAATACTCAGAAGTAAGGTTGCTGGATTGTATAGTAGTTTCATTTATTTTTAGGAGCCGCCATACTGCTTTCCATAATGGCTAATACAGTGCATGATAGTATACTGTACAGGCTTCTCCTCTTCTCCTCACCTTTGCCAATACTTGTTATCTCTCATCTTCTTGATAATAGCCATCCTAACAAGTGTGAGGCAATATCTCGTTGTGGTTTTGATTTTCATATTCCTGATAATTAGAGATGCTGAGCACCTTTTTATATACCTGTTGGCCATTGGTATGTCTTTGAAAGAATATCTATTCATGTCCTTTGCCCATTATTTAATTATTTCTTTGTTTACTATTGAGTTTATGAGATGCCCAAGTTTTGATGGGAGAAATGATGCCACCAAAATGTATATTATATGCATATGTGTGTGTGTGTGTGTGTGTATAAATACACATTTCTGTACATATATATTTAATAAAAAACTTCCCAAATGTAATATACTTAAATCAACTGAATCTGACATCATGTATCCTTAGATACTAAAAGAAAACTATAGGCCCCTTAGAAATCTTAGAAATATTTCTAGGGAGGTTAACCCATAAAGTTAAGAACTGGTCAATTTAATATTAAAATTTGGAAACAGACTAATACAATTCAGCACACAATAATCTATCCCTGAAAGATTCAAAGATCGTAGGTGGCAGTCATTTGGCAGTGTAAAAATTAAATCATGCCACTAACAATTGAGTTTCCATTTTTAGGAAACTTTGAGAACACATAAAAAATGTACAAGTTATACAAGTTTTCTGTTAAATTTTAGACCCTTGTGACAATATCATAGGAAGGTTTGGAATATTCCAGGGCTGTTAGGTAGTAAAATAGTTGATCTCCCTCCAAAATACCTAAAAGCTTAAGACTAATCTTAGAGGAAGTGTCACAGGTGGTCTACCAGGATCAAAATGATTCTATGTCTTTATCAATGACTTGGTAAAGACTTTGAAAAATATATTCATCAAATTGCTAATGTTCTTAAATTAAGAATTACTCAGGTTTAAAAAGACTTCATACACTTTAATCTTGAAAATATTGGGGAAAATATTTTGAAAAAGCTGATGTTTAATAGTTACAAACATAATATTGTCCGCTTATATATATACACACATATATATACATACACAGACATACACACACATTCATGAATATACATATATATACATAGATACAACACATGAGGGAAATGATGAGGCACAAGAATAAAAGGAAATTTCCAGGGGCTCAACTTATTTTTCTCCTATAATGCACAGTGGGGTATAGTTGAGTATGTATTTTTATAAAGCACATGGAGAATCAGGATTAAGAAAAAAAGACATTGTTTATTAGAGAAAAGGCAACTGGAAAGATCATCAGGACATTTTATGGAAAACTCTCAGATAGAAATAAGCGGGGTTTCCAGAAAGTACTACAGTAAGTCAGCTCAGAGAAATGGACAGACTTGTGGACTCTAAAGTTCATCTATCTTAATTCAAATCATATTTCCACTAGCACTGCCATCTCACCTCAGAAAGACTACTTATTTTCTTGAAGTTTCAGTTTCCTTATCTGTAAAGTGGTGATAACAAATTTAGCTATATTGCAACACTGTTATAAGGGAATGAATGGTATAAAAACTGTTAAGAGCTTACGACATTACCTGGCATCTAGAAAGAGCTATGCTAGAGGAAATCCTCCTAAGAGAGAAAGGCTATGAAGCTAGACTCTTACCAGAAACTGAAAGATAGGCAGGTGAGAAATCTTAATCCCATGGGATTAGAGACAGAGAACCATAAATCTGTGGCTCCAGGGAACATTCTAACTATGCTACTATGATACAGATTGTACCTAACAAGCAGTGGATTAAGGGGCTTCAATTAGGAAGATATGGCCAATTCACAGGAGGCACTAATATATCTCTACATGTCTTTGTAAGGAACATTTTGATAAATTGCTTAGGATGAGGGGCAGAGGTAAATACTTCACTGCCCCCCAACCTCAAACAAAGGGTAGGCCCAAGGAACCACAGATGATAGATGACCAGTAACTTGCCATCAAGGGGATGGGACTGGAAGGTCCACCTATCCATGAAGTGGCTATTTCACTGCATGGGCTGTGCCTATTTGGAGCAGAATTGCTGAAGATAAGACTGAGATCAACCAGGAGCACCATCCTTTTCCTCTGTTTCCTCATAAGTACATGGCCTTTTCACTTAATAAATGCTGTTCGAACTTGTAAAGAAGATTTGCTTGATAAAATTCCAAATTACTATATTTTTTAGGATAATCTTATGCCTTAGTCTGGCCCTGACCACTTAATACACTTTCCTGGGACTGAATGTTACCCTGTCATATTACCTAGGTTCTTCTGTTAGTTCTAGGCTTGTTCATCCTTTATGAATTGAAGGACATTCCTGGAGAAGAAAGGTAGGAAAAGAAACACAAAGAAAACAAATCAGAATAATTAAAAGTTGCCTCCCTTAAAAGAAATGTAGTAAGAGAAGAGAGAGAAAGAAATAATTCAAGTATTTAGGAACACAGTTTTCATGTGCAGGCTCTTTACTTTCTTATCAATAGAATCTTATCATCCTTTTGCTCCCTAAAAGTCAAGATCCAGAGTCTGGAAGGGGTCTTGAAAGTTCAATTTTTACCTTCAATGCTGTAAGTCAGAGAATAGCATCTGGCTAGAAAAAAAAGTAACGGTCTTCCAGCCACGATTCAGACTCCAGGAATAGGGTGATATCCTTCGGGAGCATGTAGCTGCTTCACCAAGAGGACAACATGAAGAGTTTGGGAGGCTCTTGGGGTTGCTTTGGAACAGAATTTCAATCATTCTTTGCATTTGAGCTTTATTTATATTCCCTAACATTAGCCACTCTCCTGTCCTTGGTACTTTTTCATTAGTGGGAATACAATCTATGTCTGGGCTTATCATGAGTAGAGTAAAGACTTGGTTGTTATTGAACCAAAGCTTAAAACAAACTTCCCTGTGGCTACTCATTAAGCCTTTTTAATAGTGTTACTTCAAGGTACTAAGTCTACTATTACTAGAAAATTTTAAATCCACACAAAGCTCCTTAACCTCAGCTTTCTTATTTATAAAATTGAAATTAAGGAACACAAAATAGATTTGTAAACTCCATTTTGCAAAATACCAACGTTCCTTTTTAGGTGCTTCAAGTACAACAGTACACAGAGACTCTCCCAGAACAGTTCCCCCAAAGCAGCTCTGCCTGCATCGATTTTAAGATGGCATTTAAATATATGATTCCACCGCTTAAAAACAAAGTTTGAAAATATTAGACTAGAAGATCACTAAAGTTCCTTCCAGTTTAGGTATTCTCTTGTTCTATTAATTAACTGGGGACTCCCTAACCAGAGAACAGAAGGCTAAGATGTGACTTGATTCATGTATTCAATAGTTCCCCCCATTTATGAAAGAGAAACTTCTTGGCTTTTCTAGTGCACAGGGGTCCAACATGAAAGAAACAGGCTTAGATTAAAAGAGGTACATTTCCATTTGAGTTTAAGGCAAAGACATGACCATCATGATGGTGAACAAGAAAAATGGAGCAGGTATCATCAGCCTGGAAGAATCAGAAAACTTTTCTTCAGCTGTGGAGTCAATTATTTTGGGAAGTGCATCCTGGCCACATGATGAGAGAGGTCAATAACTTTTAAGAAACTGATGAAGGACAAAAATCGTTCATATTTGATTCAAGGATCAATCTAAAATCTAACTGCAGAGGCAGCCCACTGCAGTCTGATCTTTCTGTGGAGTTTATTAATGTTGTCTGGATGCAAATAACATGGGCACGCTTGATTCATATGCAAAACAGATACATAGGTAGTGGTTCTCAACCTTGGCTGCAAATCAAAATTACCTAGAGAGCTTTGAAAAATACTTATGCCTGGGACCCACCCTAGACCATTCAAATGAGAATCTGTATAGGGAGTAACTCTTTGCGGGGGCTACAAATCACAAAAGCATAGGTTTTCATAACCAAGGAAAGAAGTTGCAGTCCAGGCTGGCTTTAGTATTTTGTATAAAAGACCAAGAAACCAGCTGGGAGACAAGTTGCAGAGAATGGTGCTGAAAGTTGTGGGAAAGAGTGTCTGTGTATTGGGAGAAACAAAAATGAAACCAGTGCTGATTTAGTTGATGATCAGGGAAGAGTAGCAGGGAAATTACAAGAAAATATAGGAAAGGACATCAAAAAAGAGAGAAAGAGTCCTTGGTAAAGTAATAAAAGTATTGTGAAGAAGCTACTTTGTTAGAGGGTGGCAAAGGAGGGGCAGCCAGAGCTTAGAGGGGAAAATGGGAGGAAAGTGGAGAGCAGCTTCACCAGGAAAGAGCCAGGCATGGAATACTGAATGAGAAGACAGGTGAAGCAGGGGAAAAACTGAAGATGAGCCTTGCCTGGCCCAAAGTCAGTGAAGGGAGTGAAAGCTGATGTGAAACAGAGTGCTGCCCAGAGATCAGGTTGACCTCATGTACTGGAGGCAAACAGGCTGCCTTGAGAGTAAGTTAGTGAGTTGAGAGACTTGTTAAAGAAAAAGGGACAAGGACGTGGATGAAGCTGGAAACCATCGTTCTCAGCAAACTAACACAGGAAGAGAAAACCAAACACCACATGTTCTCACTCATAAGTGGGAATTGAACAATGAGAACACTTGGACACAGGGAGGGGAACATCACACACTGGGGCCTGTCGGTGGGTGGGGGGTAAGGGGAGAGATAGCATTAGGAGAAATACCTAATGTAGATGATGGGTTGATGGGTGCAGCAAACCACCATGGCACGTGTATACCTAAGTAACAAACCTGCACGTTCTGCACATATATCCCAGAACTTAAAGTATAATTTTAAAAAATTAACATCAAAAAACAAAAAAAAAGAAAGAAAGAAAAAGAGACAGAGTAAAATGTCTCCTTAGAAACCAAGAACCTGATGCCAAGGAAATAACTAAGGAATAACACCTATTGAGTCACTTGTGTGAAGCGATCCTAATAAGAAAAGACAGATGGTCTAGAAGTGCCAGCTGCTCTGAACTCATCAAGAGAGGAAAAAGGTGGGTGATTTTAAAGACTCCTTAAAGTCTAAGCCCAAGGAAGGAGCAACATTCTCAAGCTTCTAATTTTGTTGAAAGATAAATGTGTCCTTGGCAGTTCCTCAAGGAGTTCAAGCTTCTCCTATAACTGGTCTTTGTGAATATGGAAAAATTGATTCATTGGCTCTATTTTCTAGGGAAGATGCTTACCCCATGGTAGCTGAAACTGCTTTTTAATAAAGGGCTTTCATCATTCTTCCTGGAATTTTCTTACAAAACTGGAAATTTGTAGGTAGCTTAATGTGGTATTATACTAAAGTGGGAACAAATGGACATATTTAGCCCTGAATTGCCTTCTTCAAAGGGAATTTCCTGAGCCTTTCCTTGAGACACTAGGACATGGAAACAGTGTGGCTTGGATTCAGTCTTGTCTCCTCTGGCCTTGGCTACCTCCTTTTCCTTCCATTTGCCTTGACAGGTACTTCCATCCATTTGCCCTGAAGGGTACCTCCTGTCACTAACGTGTCAGAGATCAGTGGTTCTTCACTAGTTATATCTATCTGTCTCTTAGCATGCTACTATGGACAGATCTCCAGGAAGCAGATTTCTTATCCTGATCTCAAACAGATGAATTTCAGAGCATCCTATAAATCATAGTAGATGCATACATTAACACAAGCCCGTGCATATGCACCTTCTGGGAAAAGGATCCACAGCTTTCAAGACTCCAATAAAAGCTTTTGTGGCTATTGTTTCAAGTGAGTAACAATATCCACAGTTGGCCTGAGAGTCATTCTAGATTCTATTTCATGAAAATTAATGAGGTTGAGCCCCCTATTAGAAAATAAAAGAAAAAGAAACTGAAAGAAGAATGGGACCCATTGACTCTTTATGTGTCTAAGAAAAAAGACTCCAAGTTTCTGATAGACATGATACAGGCTTCTTTATAACTTTTCTATACAGGCCTTCCTGAGCTTTTTCTTTCAGATAATAAGTTCTTGCTGACCTGGTCACAAGACATTGTCAAAAACATATTTATTTTCTCTTGAAACTTGAGCATGAAATACAGTTTGTCTCCTCTATTCAGGGGTTCTGATACTAAAGATAGGGACTGACAGACAAAATTCAAGTATAATAGGTGAAGAAGAGTAAGTCAAACAGTTAAAAAACAAAACTTAGAAGCAATAATTATCACTTAGAACAATGTTCTTCATCTTAATGTTTTGGGGCCATTGTTAGGTAATGTTAAGTATAACTTTGTTTCTTATAATAAACATTTAGATTTGAAATCTAGGTTCTTTTCCTCACAGCATTTTGTCCTCACTTTTCTATGACAGGACAGAGGGACCTGCGGGAGCAGTGCTAGAAGTGAATGGGGTAGAGCCACCCATCAGTGTGTTAAGAAAGCTTTAAAACAGCACAAGCAAATTCAAATACTTAGGGCAGCTCAAATGCTAGGCTACCTATTTTGACTCCTGTCTGAGTCATTACTGTGGTCCAGCACAAACAGTTTTCTTAAGGGTCTGAGATTCCCAAAGTAAGCCAAGTGGAATAGCCATGTTATGGGAATACAGAAAAGAGACTCCTATCCCTAACTCTAAGAATATTCTGCATTAACTAATTTCTGCAGATTTACCCTGAGTTCAATTTACTCATACCAGTAACCATGTGGAAGGTATTCTGGGTAGGTCCTATAACATGAGGTCCAGTCCATGCTTATTACCTTGATGGAAACTAGATACTAAATGTGATCCAACAGTATCTCTGCAGAGCTTTCCTTATCTTCTTGGTGACAGATGGTATGATAAAACTTTGTATTCTTAGAACAAACCGTGCTTGGTCACTGTGAATATAGTTGTCCCCCAGTATCTCCAAGAAATTGGGTCCAGAACTCCACAGGGATACCAAAATCTGAAGATGCTGAAGCCCCTCATGTAAAATGGGGTATTTGCATATAACCTACACACATCCTCCCATATACTTTAAACAATCTCTACATTATTTATAATACCTAATACAATGTGTTATGTAAATAATGGTTACACTGTATGGTTTTTATCAGCATTATTGTTTTATTGCTATTTTTATTGGGATTTTTTTGTGAATATTTTTGATCCATGGTTGGTTGAATCCACAGATGTAGAGCCCACAGAGACAGGGCTGACTGTACATTGGGCTGGCAAATATACTTAATCTTACCCTGCTGACTGGATTGCTAATAATGTAAAGCCTCCTCATTTACTTTTGGTCTACCTCAGTTTACCAACTTTTAACTTTTCCAAAGGGAGGAATTTAAAAGCAACATTTTAAAATGTTTTAAATTGTAACCTAGATGTGATATTTAGCATCTTCCTGATTTGGGGGTAAGAATCCAGGCTTACTCTAAACCTGAGAGCGTCTCACATGAGCATTATTTTCCCTTTCTCTGTCCCCAGTGCTAACTTCCCTTCTGTAATTTTCCATCTTTCTCCCTCAGGCCTCAACCTTTCTTAAGATTCTCCCCTCAGGATAAGAAACCTGTATCTTCAGTCTCTTCTTGAGTGCTAATAATTAAGCTTTAGGCCACAGTCAATGAAGTTCATGTCTCTGGTTTCTGCTTGTACTGCTCTGGTGGAAGTTTAAGGGTGGTCCCAGGAGGTGTTTCAACTCCATTTGTACATCTCAATTATGGCTTCAATAATTTCTGCCTAATGTTTTAAAGGCAAATACGTTACTACTTTAATTTTGTCAATGATGCAATCTAGTCTCAAATGTAGAGTCTTCTTACAAATAACTTTGGTTCTTCACCCTCAGGATGAAAGGCTCACTTTGGGGACTGATGATTGCTATAAAAGTCATGCATTCACAGACATATCTTTACCTGAGCCTTCTGGAATAAATAGGATGGCTCATGTAGGCTCTGACACCAAAGTGTACTTTTCCACAGCAGTGTGTAGGTAGTCTAGGAGAATATTTTCCCCTGCCAAAAGCAAGGGTAAGGCAGAGAACGGAAGAAGTAATTATGTCCTCACAACAATGAGCACCAGATAAATGAATAAATCTCTCATGGGCTTCCTCATATCTGGTCAGCTTTCCTGTAGTCTTACCTTCTCATCTCTCCAGACTCTTCTGTTTCAGAAGCCGTATTCTCCCCTCATCTGTTCTGTCTTTCCAAGTTGTGATTTATAATGTATGCCAAAGGCTTGGAATCAAGCCAGAGGATGACTAATGAAAACGTAAGAGCTGAAGTCAACCTTTCAAGGAGTTAGAAATGGCGTTTTTTGGCTCTTTTAAAAGGCTTTTTTAAAACTTTGCCTTGTGCATTGTTAACAAGAATTCAAATTTGGATCAAAATTCCATTCCACAAGCCTCTCAATGGGCAGTGTTTTAATATGACATTTGTGTGCCTGTTTTTCTGTATAACTTGTACCAAAATTGATCAAAACTGGTGCTTATTACACAAGGTGCAATCTTGCACTCATATGTTTTATGCTTACTCAAGAGACACAAGCCATTCGGTAGAATTACATTCATAGTTTACAGATCCCAGAAATATATTTACCTGTCACTTATATTCTTCATATAGACTACTAAAAGAGAAAATAGATAGGGGACTTGAAGTTTATTCTTCTGCTTCTGTGGATTTTGCAGATGTCCACAGCTCTCTACCTGCTGCCCATCCTAAAATAGCAGTCAATGAGTACTCAGTGTTCTCACATAAGAATCTGAGTGACACTGTGCACAGAGAGTAGAAAAGGTCTACATTGCCTTATCTTCCCTCTCAATCAAGGCACAAATTCCCAAGGTGTTCAACAATGTACTGTTAAATGGTTTTCCAATGGTGGATCCCCTTGTGAGTAATTAACAATGGTACTAGAATTTTATTTTTACTCATAAGGTATTATATAGAAACTGGCTTCCCCTTCATCTGAATGAACTCAATCTAGAAATGCATGTACTAATCTTTCTTCCCCCACTCCCCTCCTCAAAAAAATACTTAGGTAATTGGTGAGGTGTGTCGGTCACTGGTTGGATCTGCCTAAGCCCAGTCAATGAAGTAGTCTTTCACCATGGAAATGATTTGGATTCTAGACTCTCTCTAAGACATAAAAACAACAGCTTCTATATAGAGATGCCAATCTGAGCTTGTCATTATCTGCCAATGTTGTCTGATGACTGTACTCCTCTGTCCTAATATCTGTTCCTACCCCAAATATCAAAAATTAAACACTCGTCTCATGCCCTCAGAATTTTGTGTTTTGTGCAGAATCAACTGCTTCCCCCAGGTTGTTCAGGGCACTGCAATCCTCAGTGTAGAACACTGCTTGAGATAAATCGTTCTGGTCTCAGTAGGGCCCTCTATATCTACTGGAAGAAAAGCAGACTCTACCTAACTGGATAGTGAACCTTTACCCTCTGACTATCTTATGCAATTGGGAGTTTTCCCACTGAACTTTTCTCAGTCCTCTCTCCCTCTAGACAAGCAATGACTGACTTGGGGCTTCTTACCTGAAGCTTATTCTTTGCTGCGGAACTGTGCCCTCAACTCCACTGAGGGGAATGATTCTCATTCACCAAGTGAATCAAAGATACATTCCATACATAAAGAGTTTTGCTCTTCCACAATCTTGCTGGACAAATTATGGTCCAGGTAAATTACGCTTTGCAAATAATGTGATTCCATAAAGCCTAATTCCATTATTCACTGGAAGGTTTTCTTGATATGTACTGTTCATGCTGAAGAAAACTCTCTTGAACACATAAATGCTGTTTTATCTTTGCCAGCCATGGAGATATTATAACTGTTCCTTAATTTTAACACAGGGGCACTGAATGCTCCCTCTATGGTTTGAATACGTCCCCCAAAGTTCATGTGTTGGGAACTTAATTGTCATTGTAACCATATTAAGAGGTAAAGCTTTAAGATGTGATTAGGCCACGAGAGGACTATCCTCATGAAGGGATAAATGCTGTTATTGATGAAGTTGATTAGTTATCACAAAGCTTTTCCTTCCATAAAAGGAAAAGTTCAGCTCAAAATCTCTCTGCCTCACATGTTGACGTGCCCTCTGCCATGCGATAATGCAGAAAGAAGGTCCTTAAAAGATTTAACCCTTAACCTTAGGCTTCCCAACCTCTAGACACATGAACCAAATAGAATCTATTTTATTAATTACTCATTCTGCGGTATTCTGTTATAGCAACAGAAAATGGACTAAGACATCTCCCCACTTTCATTACATGTTTAGATACTATTGATAGACATGTCACTCTGAACCTGTGCTATTTGAACACGAAGGTGTGCTTATGAAGGTTTGCTATTTCAACAAGAGAGATAGTAGTGAATAGAGTTTTGAATTACCCATTGGTTGCATGAAGTTCTGGGAAGAAATTATTTGTTCCCTAATAGTACTTGGATATTGCTTTGAAATATGTCAAATGTCAGTTTCTTTCCAAATAAAGTATAAAAGTCTTGGTAATAGAGCCACAACTTACCAACAATCCACTTGAGAAATTTTGATCATACTGAATAAATATCAGTTTCAAACTTAGAGTAATAAGCTTGAGTTTTCTTAGATATTATCAGTGAAAACTCGCTTGAAGAAAATAACTTTTAAAATATTTGATGTTAGGAATTAATGTTTCTTATATCTCATTAAAAGCAAAAAAAATTGAGTAGCTTTTCTTTTGGACAGCCTGAAAATTTGGTTCAAACTGGTTCACACCATACAATTTATTGTACATTATATTTCAAGACATATTGAGTAATTGTGTTTCTAACTTTTACTTTCATTCGATGCTGCATCAAGTTTAGAAGAACTGCTGGCTAACAGCTATTTCCTGTGAACAAAATAATATGCATTGGCTTGCAGAAGCAACCTCTTGCTCATCTAGCAATCTTATCAAACACTTCAGACCTGGCTAAAACTCAGTACTTATCTCTACACACCTTTCCAAGTCGTCACGGTGGCTCACATTAGTTCAAACACATAGGAAAAGAAATCACAACTCTTTTCATATGACATGAGTTTTCAGTAATAAACAGAAGTCACTGAAGAGTTCTCCCCCCATAAAGCTTATTGATAGCTAATTTGTACTCTGAATCTCAGTGGTTTTTGTCTCACTATAAAGACATACCTGAAAGTACAAATGTTGCTTGATCACTCACCTTATCATTGATAAGTGATCGTTTGCTAGTAACTCATCCTGATTTTTCTCTGAGCATAAATGTTTATCACTAACTCACTATTGATCCTACAAAGTTATTAGCAGTAGGGACACCCATCTGTTTTTCCTACGCAGGGTGTATGTAAGGGCCTCTGGTTTCAGATTTTCTACCTCTTAGGACAAAATTTAATAATTTCATGCTAGAAAACATTATTATTTTACCTGGAAAGAGTCAAATGGCCTACCAGAATGTTGTACCTGAATTGAAAATGGTGTAAAAGCTTCTGAGACTTTATGCAAACTTCTTGACAAATAAGGAGCTGTGGGCAAACTGCCAGTCCAACAAAACTCAATTCATATTTTATTTCTTGCCACCTTTTGGCTGCTTGAATTAAGTAATTACTCATTCTCTTGCCTCAGAACATAAAAACTGACATCTTATAACTTGCATTAAAGGCCTGTTAAATATTTCTTAATGATGTTCTAACTTGTAGGATTTCATTTTCATTATTATGAAAATGTCATAAAATATTTATTTAATTGGCAATAACAATAACAAGCATACTTTAGTGGCAGCTGTGTGCTTGCATGTGTGGATGATGACTGTTTCCAAATGTCTTGATATGGTTTGGCTGTGTTGCCACCCAAATCTCATCTTGAATTGTAGTTCCCATAATCCCCACGTGTTGTGAGAGGGATCTGGTGGGAGGTAATTGAATCATGAGAGTTGTTACCCCCATGCTGTTCTCATGAGATCTGATGGTTTTACAAGGGGCTTTTCCCCCTTTGCTCAGCACTTCTCCTTCCTGCAACCATGTGAAGAAGGACATGTTTTAGATGTTTTTGGACATAGTGGTAGTAGAACTGCAGAGACTAAAGCAAGGCTCTTATTGATTTCTCAACAGTTCTATTCTTATACAACCAAGAGTTTCTAGGGTCCCTGATATTTGAGATCCATGCCTTCCCTGAGCACTCAAACTAGAAAACTGATAAAATTAGGACAGAACATTTCTTAATTGATCATTGCCTTAAGATCACAGATGTGGCAAAGCCATGACAACTTCTTTCTCAAACAGCATTGGGAAGCAGATGCTCACACACAAGCCTTGTATGATCCCCCATAAATTCCTGATTTCTTGCCCAGAAGAAAATAGAGAATATCCTCTACAGAATCAAGGCTGTTAGAATGAGTCTTTCCATCAAAGACCTCTATCCTTAACTTTTTCAATGGATAGAAGACAGATTTTTGTGTTAGCTATCACAAAGATACATTCTTAGAATATGTATACTCTAATTAAGTAGGTATGCATCTTCAGAAGAACCATATAATATGGAAGTAAAAGGTATCTTTCTATAGGCTTTTCTTTGAAAATAGGAGATATATTCATATGTCATCCTTTTATTTTAATAGGTTTTTGGGAAACAGGTGGTGTTTGGTTTAAGTTCTTTGGTGATTTCTGAGATTTTGGTGCACCCATCACCAAAGCAGTGTACACTGTACCCATGTGTAGTCTTTTATCCCTCATCCCCCATAACCCTTTCCTCCGAGTCCCCAAAGTCCATTGTATCATTCTTATGTCTTTGTGTTCTCATAGCTTAGCTCCCACATATCAGTGAGAACATATGATGTTTGCTTTTCCATGCCTGAGTTACTTCACTTAGAATAGTGGTCTCCAATTCCATCCAGGTTGCTGCAAATGCTATTATTTTGCTTCTTTTTATGGCGGAGTACTATTACATGGTATATATATATGTCACATTGTCTTATCCACTCCTTGATTGATGGGCATTTGGGCTGGCTCTGTATTTCTGCAGTGGCGAATTGTGCTGCTATAAACATGAGTGCACAAGTATCTTTTTCATATAATGACTTCCTTTCCTCTGGATAGATACCCAGGAGTGGGACTTCTAGATCAAATGCTGGATCTACTTCTAGTTCTTTAAGGAATCTCCACACTGTTTTCCAAAGTGGCTGTACTAGTTTACATTCCCATCAGCAGTGTAAAAGTGTTCCCTTTTCACCATATCCATGCCAACATCTATGATTTTTTAATTTTTTTATTATGGTCATTCTTGCAGGAGTGAAGTAGTACCACACTGCGGTTTTTATTTGCATTTCCCTGATAATTAGAGACGTTGAGCATCTTTTATACGTTTATTGGCCATTTGTATTCCTTCTTTTGAAAATGGCTTATTCATGTCTTTCACCCACTTTCTGATGGAATTGTTTGTTTTGTTGTTATTGATTAGTTTTAGTTCCTTGTAGATTCTGGGTATTGGTCCTCTGTCAGATGTGAAGATTTTCTTCCAGTCTGTAGGTTGCCTGTTTACTCTGCTGATCATTTATTTTGCTGTGCCCAAGCTTTTTAGCTTAAGTCCCATCTATTTATCTTTGTTTTCGTTGCATTTGCTTTTGGGTTCTTGGTCATGAAGTCTTTGCCTAAGCCAATGTCTAGAAGAGTTTTTCAAGATTTTATATATAATTTGATTATGCATATAATCTGATTATAATTTAATTATATATAATCTGATTATTTCAATCATATATATACACGATCCAATTGGAATTGAAATACTTGGAATATATATGATTAAATTATATTATCACATATGCATGATCAATTTATATAATATCAAGTTTATATGTAATACACAATCAGATCATATATTATCTATATATAATGTTAATATTTTATACATTCCTAACATTCACTAATGATCTCATTTTAAATTGTTCTTAACTCACTTTAATATGAGGACATCACTAACTTCGTAAAATAAATTAGGCCTCTACATCCTTCCTACTATAACAGCCTTCAACTCCAGGTCAACAAACCAATGTGTAGATTCTGTCAAGGCTAAATACAACCATTCCTGTAATACATAAATATTAGGGGAAAACAACCAAAAGTATAGGTCTACTGCAATTTCGACTTGGATCATGAATCAATCAAATAACATGTACAAGCCTCCTCTTACAACAGTGGAATATGGTAATTTTTTTGTTTCAAAAAATCATTGTTAAATTATCCAATAACTAAACATCCTAGAATAACTGATATCTGTTGTATATTCACTCTGTTTTGCAGCTCCAAAATTATTACTTGTGAACCATGAATCTGCCTTTGGAACACAGCTTTCTTTTGGCACATGGCCATCTTGTTGCAGCAGCAGATGATGAAATAAGGCTCAACACACCTTGTATTCAAAGCTGGCTGATCATAGTCTGTTTTTCTTATTTTTGGTGATCATGTCTAAGTAGGTTACAAAACACAGCAAACTTCACAATCCTTACTATTACTGCCTCTCTGCCATTCAAGTAATAGGCTTGCTGTCACTTCCTCTTCTATCTGTACATCATCGTAATCCACCCAAAGGTCAACCATAAGTATTGGAATGCTGTTACAATAATTATTATTACTCTAATCAACTGGGGCTTCTTTTGCTCTCTTTCCATCAAATGATCTAATATCTGTACTCATTTCTGTGTGTATGCTTTCTAATAACACTTCTATATAAACTGATCTAATATGAGTAACCCCAAAGGTCTAGAAAGAGGTGTTTTTGAATACAATTATTTTATTTGAGAGTTGATGCCAAAGATAATTGTGAAAGGAGAAAGAAAGTGATGAGAAAAAGCCAATGTAAGAGTATGTTTTTAAAAAGATTAATCTGGTCAGTGAGGTGTCTTACTTGATCAGAATCTTCTGAGACTGATAGAGGATACATCCCAATACATTTTGACTACTGGGGACTAGAATATTGATCCACTGACTCCTGTCTCTAATTGGTCAAAATTTCACCCCAATGTTATTAACTTCATACTTCCGTGCTATATTTGCTTGAGGGCACATCAGGTTTACTTGGTGTCAGAAGGCCCAGGAGCAGAAAGTGGAAAGAAGCAGGGCATGTAACTTGAAGTAATGGGTAATATGCACTTAACAAGAAATAAGTGAGTTTCCACAAATGTGTACTACAACTGAGGTCAAGGAACAAAAGAGATATGACAAGGGGCACTAGGATTATCTGCAGTAATGCGTAAGGGAGTGGAGAAAGCTATCATGAATGTAAATGTGATAGTGGAGGGTCCCACATATGTTAATGGCCTAAAAATATGACACAAGATTCTGCATTGGAGATTTTTCTGAGGATTCTTAAGCACAACATTGCCCCTAAATTTACGAATGAACCTTTAAGGCTGAAGTAGTCCAAGTGTGAGAATAAGGTCCATCACTTATAACACAGAGGCTCCAGTCTATTAACATAAACAAGTGAATGAGGTTAACAACTTTTTAATTTATTAAATGTAAACACTGAATTTAAATATTATTTATTTGGCTCATAGGGTGTTTCAAGTTCTATAAAAATCAATTCATTATGGTCTACTGACAGTTCGAAGCAGAAACAGTAGTCAAGTTTGAAGTTGCCTACCCGAAGAGTCCCACAAATGGCCAACATGTACATGAAAAGGTGTTCAACATTACTAACCATCAGAGAAATGTAAATAAAAAACTCAGTGAGACATCACCTCACACACCTCTTACGATAGCTATTATTCAAAACAGAAACAAAAGATAACAAGTGTTGGCAAGGTTGAGGAGTAACTGGGACCCTTGTACGCCGCTGGTAGGAAGGTAAAATGTGCACCCACTATGGAAAACAGTATGGAAGTTTCTTTTAAAATTAAAAATAGAACTACTAAATGATCTAGAAATCCCACTTCTGCGTACATACCACAAGAACTGAAATCAGGGTATCGAAAGAGATAGTTGCATTCCCATGTTCATTGCCACCTTACTCACAATTGCCAAGATATAACCCAAATGTCTATCAAAAAATGAATGGATATATATCATAAAAATATATATATTACACATACACAAGGTATGTAATGTATGTGCATGTATAAAAAATAAAATACTATTCAGCCTTAAAAAAGAAAAAAAAATCCTGCTATTTACAACAACATGGATGAATCCAGGGGAAATTATGCCAAGTGAAATAAACCAGGCGCAGAAAGACAAATTCATGCTCTCATCTATATGTGGAATCTAAAAGAGTCAAACTCATAGAAACAGAGTAGTTGGGTAGTTGTCAGGGTCCAGGAGTGTGGAAGATGGGGACATGTTAGTCAAAGGATACAAACTTGCAATTATAAAATTAGTAAGTTCTAGAGATCTAATATACAATATGGTGACTATACCTAATAAAGTATACTTGGAATTTGCTAAGAGTATTTGCTAAGAAAGATCATAGTATTCTCCCCTCACCACACACACACACACCATAAGGTAATTATGTAAGGCGATGGATATGTTAGCTTGATTTATTTCATAATGTATATGTATATCAAAACATATTCACTTTGAATATATGTATTTGTCAGTTATACCTCAATAAAGATAAAAAATTCAGACTCTTTGTCTTTCAAAAGACACTTGTCTTTCGATATGTCAGTTTCTCTGACTGCATAATCACACGTGGCAAAAACACTGCAAATCTACATTTGAGGCCATTCATAATTGATGCACCGACTAAAAGAACCCAGAATGATGGTCTCTAGATGGAGTGGAAAAAGAATGAATGCCTTAGAGATAACTTGGCTGACTCTGATTAGCCAAGAGGAAGCTTTTTGGCAATGACTATGGTTAAGTTCTAAGTCTACAACATAAAATTCCTCCCAATTCTTGTCGTTCTCCTGTATTCTACCCCAAAAGAAGTGTAGAGGTAATCTTTCAATACTTTGTCTACTCTTTCAGTTGAAAGTACTTAAATTTTCCAATCTTCTCAGTTAAAGAATCTTTACCAAACTTCAACTAAAATGGGTTTATCTTGATTCTGCTATTACTCCTGATTTTGGACCCCTTTGTTAGTCTCCTTTAGCCACCTTTATTTCATCCCATCTGTCTTCACTCTACCAATCTACAAGGTGGTGTCATTTGAAGAGTAACAATATTAAATATATAATATTTACAACTTCTGAATTAGTAAAACATACAAAGCCTTATATCATTATTTTTTCCAGGCAGCTCTACCTAAAAAAGATGTGGGAAGATGCTTTCATCAAATAGAACAGAATACTGTTATGTAAGTACACTGTATAAAGTTCTTGAATGTCTTCCAGAGGCATAGCACAAAAATCAGTCCTGAAGTTTCCTATCCAAAAATAACGCAACCTGAATTATTCTATATCTTCTGCTTAAGATGACTCTTCTCAAGAATGACAAGGGAAAGTAAGGAAACTCATTTACTTTTTATTTTACATTCTGATTAACAGTAATAAAAAGTAAATTTTCCTCAAATATTTTCTAAAATACAAAATACAAAAAATGTTAGCAATTATTAAGAATTTAGTATAAATAACTTTAGTGTAGGAAAATCTTTGTAAACTACAGAAAACTTGCAGTGACTTAAACGGTATTACAGGACATAAAATAAAAGAAATGAAGTTAAAAAATAATAAATCATATGTTGAACCTATATGTTAACCTAAGAAAAAACTTAAGTGAAATAAACCAAAATTAACTAAGTGAAATGAATTCAAACCAAAGAAAATAAATTTAATTTGAATGAACTAAATGTAACACAATTTAACTTTAATGCAACTAATGAATAACTATATAAACTTCATAAATTAAATTAAACTAGATTAAATTATAGGAGGAAAAAATCTTATCTACTTTGCAGATGCAAGGAAGAAACTCTCCCACCTTGAGTTACCCAAGATAGGTGCTCACAGGTCTGGAGCAGAGTATGGTTACTTAAACCACAGGAGGAAAGACTCCAAGAGAGCCATAAACTTGCAGCCAGATCTTATCTTGGCCTTCCCAAGAGCCTTTGGAGCAGCCCCTCCAGGTCCCCGTCAGCACCTTTGTCTGTGGGAGAATCTGGGAGCATTCCCATTCTGCATCTCTGGCATGGTTCAGGGCAGATGGGCCTCTTTGAGATGTTCAAACAAGCTTTGTGGTAAGGCTGAGGCAGCAATGGCAAGGAGGAAGGTGCAGCCATAGTGCACCCCTGAACAGGAGAAACACAAGCATTAGGGCAGCACTAGTGGTGGCAGTGACAGGAGCAAGAGTAGCAGGAGTGTCAAGAGGCCAGAGAGGAGCCCAGAATGTGGTTGCAGGCCGCCTGGAGCCCAGATGCAGGCCAGGGCTGATGCCCTCATGGGCCAGCAGGGTAGCCAGACTGAGCCCACCTAGTCGCTGTCCAAGAAGCAGAAGTGCAATTGTGTCCGGAGTTGGTTCCTTCCTGAGTTCGTGGTCTTGCTGACTTCAAGAATGAAGCCGCAGACTTTCCTGGTGAGTATTACAGCTCTGAAAGGTGAGGCGGACCTAAAGACGGAGCAGCAGCAAGATTTATTGAAAGGAGCAAAAGAGGCTGGGCGCGGTGGCTCAAGCCTGTAATCCCAGCACTTTGGGAGGCCGAGACGGGCGGATCACGAGGTCAGGAGATCGAGACCATCCTGGCTAACATGGTGAAACCCCGTCTCTACTAAAAATAAAAAAAATTAAAAAAATAAAAACTAGCCGGGCGAGGTGGCGAGCACCAGTAGTCCCAGCTACTCGGGAGGCTGAGGCAGGAGAATGGTGTAAACCCGGGAGGCGGAGCTTGCAGTGAGCTGAGATCCGGCCCCTGCGCTCCAGCCTGGGGGACAGAGCAAGACTCTGTCTCAAAAAAAAAAAAAAAGTGAGAAAAGAGCAAAAGAACAACATCACCACAGCATGGAAGGGGACCCCAGCGGTTGCAGCGGCTGGCTGGGGTGGCCAGTTTTTATTCCCTTATTTGTCCCTGCCCATGTCCTGCTGATTGGTCCATTTTACAGTGTGCTGATTGGTCTATTTTACAGAGCATTGATTGGTCCATTTTACAAACCTCTAGCTAGTCAGAGAGTTGATTGGTGCATTTTTACAGAGTGCTGATTGGCATATTTTACAAACCTCTAGCTAGCCACAGAGCGCTGATTGGTGTGTTTTACAATCCTAGCTACAGAGAGCTCAGTGGTGCATATTACAATCCTCTTGTAAGACAGAAAAGTTCTCCAAGTCCCCACCCGATCCAGAAGTCCAGCTGGCTTCACCTCTCACAATGATAGCTTCCAGGCTGCTGCCAGTTCCAAACCCAACCCAGGACATGGCCTGTCACTCCATAGAGAGGATACCTGTCTTTGGGGTAGCCTCCCAGGCCAACTCTGAAGGTTGCCATTGGTATCCTGCAAGGATACAGCTGTGGCAGGGCCACCAAGAATTGTTCCCATTTTGTGTCAGAGGACAGACTCCAGGCATTTGTGCCACATTTGTCCCTTGATACATTTAGTAGCTGATTCAGCTTTTCATCTCACAACTCTTCCAAACCTGAGGGATGATTTCCATGATGGCATGCTCAGCAGTAAAGCAATGTTGAGCTACTTCCTCCATCCTCCTTCAATCTGTGTGTCATACCTTCCCAACCCGGTCTCCCTTTATCTACAGACTTCATCCTGACTACTCCAATCTTCTGCAGTTGCATGGGAGCCTCTGACAAGGGGGAAAAAGATCTTTGACAGGAGACAACTGTTCTTCAGCAGCACAAAAAGAAATAGGATCACAGTCCTATGAACACTGGGATGACCTATTAGAGCATGAGGTCTGTGCATTAAGTTCTGGATAATAGCAGATCACATAAAGAATTTTGCAGGAGGTAGAAATGAAGTAACAACCTATTTTAATGCATTGGAGGCCCCGTAAGAGCTCATGCTCATCTTCATGATCTGCTGGCCTTTCTTAATTTGGGGACTCTTGGGGACCTGTAGCTTTTTCAGGTCCATGAGATCTCTTCCCTCAGCTTTCAAGTTATGGGCCAGGCACATTATAGCTCTGCAGGAAAAGACACCAGTTTCTCCTATAGGTTACCCATTTCATAGTGGTTGGAAGTTGTGGAACAGTGATATACTAGCTTATCTTTACAATTCCTCAGCTGTATATTTACTTTTCAATTCTAACTGCCAGACTAGCCCACTTAGAGCATATTCAGATGCAACATCACTTCCAGGTGCAACAGCCTGGTATAGAATTCTCCAGAGCTGCTGTCACTGTACTAATTCTAATCCCTATGGTAAGTTCCTTCTATATTGTTTTTACCAACTCTGTTTCTCCAATCAAATCTTGAATGAGAAAAGAGACCACACAAAAACCAAAGCGCAAGGGGCTCCATTGGGATGGGAAGACTGAGGCTTTTTTCCAACCTTAGGGATGAGTCTGCTTCAGCCCTGGGTTTGGTCCTACTTATCAGTTGGTTCATATAAAATATGTGTGAATGCACTTTCTGGCCTCACTTGAAATTCTTTAAGAACGGTCCTTATTCTGCCAAGAATCTCAGAAAGGACTTCTATGTGCATACTTCCCAGATGAGAAAATTTAGGGCTGAAGTATCCCTTCTGCCAGGGGAGAAGGCCAAGAATTTTCTACAGCCTATGTGAATGAGCAGCAGAATAGTTCTTCCCAGCTTGATTCAAGCAACTTCTCACCTCTAGCTCAGGTTTAAAAAAAAAAAAAAAAAAAAAAA